>NC_048308.1:28165887-28261002 GCF_013100865.1 Trachemys scripta elegans
AAAAAAAAAAGAAAAAACCCTCAAGTGCTGCCCCGCCAAACAACAACGACAACAACAAAAACACCGCGAGAGCAAAAACACCCCAACATTGGCCACCCCTTCTCAGGTGCCGCCCCAAGCACGTGCTTGGTCGGCTGGTGCCTGGAGCCAGCCCTGGTGTTAAGGCAGGAAAGTATTAACCATGCCTATTTTACAAAATGGGGGAACTGGGAGACAAAGAGGTAAAGTGAATTGTCCAAAGTCACACAAATGGTGTGACAGCACAACTCAGACAACATAAAAATGATGCCTGTTGTCAAGGTAAGAAGTTAGATAAGTAGACAGATGGTACTGTACCATTTTTTGAATTTGCCAAAATGTTTCAGGGCTCGTCTATGCTGACACTCTAAGTCGACCTAAGTTACACTACCTCAGTTATGTAAATTACCCCTAACTGAAGTCAACGTAACTTAGGTCAGCTTACAGCAGTGTCAACACCGCACTATGTTGTCAGAAGATGCTCTCCCACTGACTTACTTTTCACCTGTCATGAAGGAGGAGTACAGGCATCGATGGGAGAGTGCTCTGCCATCAACTTAGCTTGTCTTCACCAGACCCGCTAAATCAATTGCAGCAGTGCCGATTTATCCAGAAGTGTAGAGGAGTTCTGAGTCTCAGGACCTTGCTATGGGAATCCCAGACTGCTAAGGTGGCCCACAGCAATTTTCATCAGCAACAGAATGACTTAGATGCTCTAAACAATCATCTTTAAAGTAAATTTCACCACATTTATCCATGCCTTTGTCATTTTCCCAATAAATCACTAAAAGACATTCTATGCAGAAGTATACTTAAACTGCTCCTGAACTCCATCTAGTTTATGAAGAATATAAACTTCCAGCATCCTGAATTTAGGTGAGCCACTGTGAGCATGAAAAACATAAGACCCAAATCTTGGCAACATTCATTTCCATGAACTTGATTTTTGCAATCTTCAGGTCAAATTCTTCTTTCATTTGCTCTGTATTTACACCCGCATAACCACACTGACATCAAAGGAAACTAAGTATGTCTGGATCTTCATGTTGAATGCTCTCCTTAACAGTTTGCTGCTCCTGCAACCTAACCAGCTTTAGAGCTTAATGACAAATATATTTATTTTTAGTATGTATGATTTGTTGTTCTCATACTTTATTAAATATACATTTTTATCTTGTAAAGAAATGCTTAGCTGCTATAGCAGTAGACATGCTATACAATAATAAAATAAATAAATATGTGAGAATGTGTGTAAATAAAGCCATCTATTACAGGGGCAAGAGCAATTATTCACTGACCATCATACACTAAGGCACAGAAAAGCATCATAAGAGTATATTCCACTGTGGGTCGGCAAAAATGTCTTACTAACTGAATGACAATGCCAGACATATATACTCTATCTTGAAGATGTTGAAAAATTAATTTAAAAATAAAGGTGTTTTGACAATTCACGCTGACAGTTTGTGATTTTCAACTGCAGCCATTTTACATTTAAGTCTAGATGTCAATGTTGAGAATCTCTCTCAAAATGTATGCAGATACATTATTTTCAGAATATGCCAGTTAGACAAAACTAATCTGTACTTTTCAAGGTATTTTCATGATCATATTCCTTTGTTGCCTAAAGCTTACTCTTCTCCCCCCTCCCCCCAAAAGATACTGAACTATTATTCTGCAAAATATTCTTAATAGAGTTAAACAGATTTGCCTTCCAGACATACTCAAGTTCATGGTCCAATCATCATGATGATACCTACAGTACTTAACATTAAAATTCAAATATCTCTTCATTTGCTAATATTTTAATATTCACTTTTATTTTAGCCATACATGCAGTATGCAAAACTATGCAGATGTAATAAATCTCATTGTGTCAATACATTTGCATTTACTCTTTTGGCCATCTCAGTGCAAACTAAGAGTTACAGTACTTAAGCCTATGCAGCTGCAATCTAGCTAGTCCTCTGTGGCTTGGTTATCCTGAGGTGAGGCCACTTTAACTCAGAGTTAACCTGATATCAGAGACTGTGGGTCTTGAACGCTTATTCTCTTTGGCTGTAGCAAACTGCCACCCAGGAACCTGCTAACTACTATAGAATAGGAGCTGAACTCAGAGAGAGGGCCCCAGACCTGGGAGGTAATTGGCAGAACAGTGGAGGCCCTGATTGGTCCACAGCTCCTATTTAAACCCAGCACAGGAACAGGAAGTAGTCCATGCCACTGGGATCCAATCTGCTCTAGACCGCATGCCTTATGCTTTCTCTTCCTGTTCCCGTGTATTGACCTCCTGGTATCCTGATCCAGCCTGACTCTAGTTATTGATCCATGGTTCTGCTCTCAAGTTTTTCTCCTCCCTCTGATCTCCTGGTAACCTGACCCTGCCTGCCTCCTCACACTCAACTCTGTTTGTCTTCTGGCCTATCTTGGCCTCTGACCTCCCAGTATTTGACCCGACCTGATTCCAGATTCCTGCTTTGACCACTAGGTCAGACTGCCCACATCCCAGTCATGACACCAGAACAGAAATAGAAAACTTCAGGGCAGTGTAGTGGCCAACAAGATCTTGCACATTTTCATGAAAGTCCTAGTTTCCTCTCCTAAGAAAACACTCAAGTGCAGGCTTACTTTTAAACATGTGCTTAAATCCCACTGAAGTCAATACAATTTGAGCATATACTTAAATGCTTTCCAGAATCAAGGCCCTATATTTTTAATCCCTCACCGCTGGCAACACTCTTTATATAACTAAATTTTCCTTGGGAAACTGGCAGAAATATCTTCCTGAGAACTACTGTTACCTGCGTGAGCACAAATTGGAATGTCCATTTGTCAGAAGTCAAAGCAATAACCCCCCAACCCTTGAAGATATTTACTTGAAATATTTCTAGTTGCATGGAAAGGATTTCAGGAACCATCCACATGAAAACAGAGTTGCATAGGTGGAAGAAATATCCATGCAGAAATAAAGGATAGAGGCAGAAACTTTCATGAAAGTTGTCTTTTCCCAAAACCATTTCAGAAACGAAAAACTAGAAAATAGGGTTTCACTTTGAAGAGGGACTATGTTTATGGGATAGTGATGTACAATTCTCTTACAATTTAGCAATTTGGATAAGGAAAATAATGGTTATCTACCTTTCAGTAACTGTTGTTCTTCAAGATGTGTTGCACATGTCTATTCCACTGTAGGTGTGTGTGTGCACCTAAGGCACAGTTGTTGGAGAATATTTTCCCTCAGCAGTAGCCATCGGGGTGGCCCAAGCACCCTTTGTCACTACACACCACTGCATGCTCATATAACAGGACACAGCCATCTGCAACTAGACTCAGTTCCTTCAGACCAGATAGACTCTGATAGACAAGGGAAGATGGATGGGTCATGTAATAGACACGTGCAAAACATTTTGAAGAACAACAGTTACAGAAAGGTAGGTAACCATTTTTTCTTCTTCAAGTGCTTGCACAAGGCCATTCCACTGTAGGTGACTCACAAGCCAACAAATATGGATGCAGGTTCAGAGACTATCTGATCAGTGATTGTAAGACAACCTTCCGAAACTGGCATTTTCCCTGGACTGATGGGATATGACATAATGTGAAGCAAAGATCTGGATAGATGGCCAAATACCAATGATAGGTATTTTTACCAAGAAAGCAGCTATGTTGCCTGATTTCTAGTAAAATGCACCAATATTCTAGCTGGTGGCACTATATTAGCCAACTGGTAGCATAAACGAATGCATGAAGAGATCCAGGATGAAATCCTATGAGCAGACACTGGTGCACCCTTAGCTCTGTTCACAATCACAGCAAACAACTGAGTCAATGTCCTAAAGCAGTGGTTCTCAGCCACAAGTACATGTACCCCTGGGGGTATGCAGAGATCTTCCAGGGGGTACATCAACTCCTCTAGATATTTGCCCTGTTTTACAACAGGCTACATAAAAACCACTGGCGAAGACAGTACAAACTAAAATTTCATACAGTGAATTGTTTATACTGCTCTATTTACTGTACACTGATATGTAAGTACAATATTTATATTCCAATCAACTTATTTTATAATTATATTGTAAAATGAGAAAGTAAGCAATTTTTCAGTAATAGTGTGCTGTGCCACTTTTGTATTTTTCTGTCTGATTTTGTAAGCAAGTGGCTTTTAAGTGAGGTGAAACTTGGTGGTACGCAAGACAAATCAGATTCCTGAAAAGGGTACAGTAGTCTGGAAAGGTTGAGAGCCACTAAAGGACTTAATATGTTCCAGATAGCAAGCTAGAGCCCGTCTCACATCCAACGAATGAAGTTTCTCCTTTCCTTCAGAAAGGAAGTTGGCAGATAGATTTTCTAATTAATGTGAAAATTGGAGAGAATCTGAGTGAGAAATTTTGGGTGAGGATGAAGAGAAACCTTATCCCTGTGGAATACTGCATAGCGGAGCTCTAACACTAGGGTTTTCAACTTGCCCACACCTCTGGCCAAAGAAATGGTCACTAGAAATGCTACCATCATAGAGAGTTGAAGCAGAGAGCAAGATGCAAGGGGTTCAAAGGACAGTCCCATCAATTTTGCTAGAACCAAGTTCAGTTCCCAAGCAGAGATGGGATCTTGCAAGTGTGGATGCAGTCTGACCAAGCCCTTTAAGGATCTGGTGATGATGGGGTTGGAAAAAAGGGATCTACTATCCACTGAGCTGTGGAAGGTCAAAATAGCTGCCAGATGAACTCTTACCAAACTAATAGACTAACTCTGTTTTAGTTAAAAGCAACAGAGGGTCCTGTGGCACAGGAATGGCAATATACAAAAACCTGTAGGATAACACTTCAACCTCCCTGGCCACACAATAGCAGATGTAAAGGTAGCCATCTTACAGCAAAAAAACTTCAGGACCAGACTCCAAAGAGAAACTGCTGAGCTCCAGTTCATTTGCAAATTTGACACCATCAGATCAGGATTAAACAAAGACTGTGAATGGCTATCCAACTACAGAAGCAGTTTCTTCTCCCTTGGTGTTCACACCTCAACTGCTAGCAGAGCACCTCACCCTCCCTGATTGAACTAACCTCGTTATCTCCATACTGATTTATACCTGCCTCTGGAGATTTCCATTACTTGCATCTGAAGAAGTGAGGTTCTTACCCACGAAAGCTTATGCTCCCAATACTTCTGTTATTCTCAAAGGTGCCACAGGACCCTCTGTTGCTTTTTACAGATTCAGACAAACACGGCTACCCCTCTGATACTCTGTTTTAGTTATAGAGGATAGTCCGGTATGAGGTCCAAGGGAGCCCACTCTGGAGATATACTTTTCTGGTGGGACCAAATGGAGAAATGTTTCCACTTAAGCCAGGTAGGTGCTCCTTACTGAGGGTTTTCTGCTATTCAGAAGCACTTTCTGAATGTTGTTCAAACAGGATCTTTCAAAGGGTGTTAGCTATGAAGTATCCACACTGTCAAATGAAGTGCTCAGAGACTGGGATGGAAAAGGCAACCATAGTCCTGGTAAATCACATCTGGATCAAATGGATGAGACAGCAAAGGCTCAATTAGTAAAGTTGAGTACCAATGTTGAGTAAGCCAAACTGGGGCTATAAGGATGGGACAAGCATAGTCTTGTTTGACTTTAAACAAGACCCTGGGTAGCAAAGGAATCAGAGGGAAGGCATATCAGAATCATGAGGGAAGGCTCACGCACATACAGTGGAATGAATATGAGCAAGCACTCAAAGAACCACCGAAGTTCTGATTTTCATATGAACTATCCACAATCCTTGAGCCATCAGAACCAGTATGGAAATCTCACTAGTACAGGGTCTGGCATGAGATTTCCAGTACATTCTGCTTGATATTATGCAAGAAATACTACAAAATGAGTTCAATTCACAGTATCCAAACAATCCCATTTTTCCTCCCAGATTTGGATTTTAAAAAAGCCAATAAGGCTATGTCTACACTACTGCTGTAAATCAATCTAGGTTACGTAACTCCAGCTATGTGACTAACGTAGCTGGAATCAATGTAGCTTATGTCGACTTACTGCAGTGTCTACATTGCGCTGGGTCAATGGGAGAGTGTCTCCCGTCGACCTACCTTACGCTTCTCATTCGGGGTGGAGTACCTGTGGTCGGCTGGAAAGCGATCTGCAGTCAATTTGGTGGGTCTTCACTAGCCCTGCTAAATTGACCCCCGGTGCATTGATTGCCGGAGCGTCTATCCAGCAGTAGTGTAGACGTAGGCTAAGAAAGAAAAAGGTATGCCTTGGACTAACACAGGATGTACAGACTTCTGGAAGGATAGCATCAAGAAGCTCAGAGATCCACAGAAGAGCCATGGACTGCAACTGCAACAAGTACAGCTAGTCCAACAAAATGTGTCTGATGTAAAATGCAAACATTTGTGGGCTAAGTTATTCACAATGAATAACTAGTCAGCTCTGTCAGCTAGGAACATTTAAGAATGCTACTACCAAACCTTGACCTTTGTAACTTTTGCTAACCAGTCCCTGAAAGAAAACCATGCCACAGCATGAAGCTATGTGAAAGAAAGAGTATATGCTTTTTTTTATTTATTTCTCTATTTTATATAACAATACATTAAACGCTATCACTGGGGTTTGTCTTGGGGCTACAATTACTGTCACAGATCCCTAGGAATGAAATATTCTCTGTTTCGTCTTCCAAGGCTCCCTCCTTATCTTACTGGTTGTCTGTCTTATTTCAGGTCTTTTCTTGTTCAAGTTGCCAGACCTTCCTGTCTCCTACAGCCCAGCCCAGCCCAGCCCACCTTCCACACTTTCCGCCTCCCAGTGCTTGATTGAACTGGTCTCAACTAACACTTAACAAAACTTGCCTGATACTTTCTCCCCCTTTCCCATACCCTGCTTGACCACCAACTGCTATGTGATTGGGTGAGGAAGAGTGAATGACAGGTCAAACTTCCTCACTTTACCAGAACAATAAAAAACAGAGAAAAACAAATACACAGTGTCACACACAACTTATATTAAACAATACTGAAAAAGAGAGCTTACATTTGTTAGTTTGGGGAGCCACGAATGAACATTTCAAGGAATCCAAAGTGTGGGGAGAAACTGAGCAGCAAGAAAAGAAAAGAACTGAACACAGTCCCAGGAGAAACCAGAGGGTCATCAATGATGCAACTGATGGGATATGTCAGGGATATGAAATGTTACATCCCACTCATCCATTCCTTTAACAACTGAGCAGAAATGGAATATTTGCACTTCACCATTTGCTGTTGGCAAGAGAATCATAGAATATCAGGGTTGGAATGGACCACAGGAGATCATCTAGTCCAACCCCCTGCTCAAAGCAGGACCAATCCCCAACTTGCCCCCTCAAGGATTAAGCTCACAACCCTGGGTTTAGCAGGCCAATGCTCAAACCACTGAGTTATTCCTCCCCCCACACCAAAGAGACACCAAAATATTGCCCCAAATACTATTGATTTGTCCACTGAGATCAATTCTGCCCTTCAGTGCTGTGGCACTTATCATGCTACATAACACAAATTAAAAAAGATCTCTTAGTTCCTATTTTCACCTGCTTTGCAACAAATAGATTAGATCATAAAATGGGACAGGTATTGTCTTTTGATCTTTGTAGGTATATTGCCATGAAAATGGGGTTATGATCCTGACGTAGGCCTCTAGACATTAACACAATACAAAGATATAATAGTAATTAATAAATAAATACAGCAGTTCATCTTGCTGTTATAGAGCTCAATCATGCAAACACTTCAGTATGCAAGTTACCATAGTATGATTAGCGTATGGGTAGTCACACAAAAGAAAACATTTTTCTAGGAAAGGTAAGTGGGGGGACACGGGAGGGAAGAAGGCAAGTGAAGATGACTGTTGGTATTTCATGTACCATGTGCTGGGCAATAACATGAGAGGACTCTGTGTTTCTAAAACTAAACTGCCTGTTTTACTGAGAAAACTATTTATAGAGGTGCTACAAATAGAGCTGGTGTTCAAGCCATGTGCACGTACTGATTTTCTGATACCTCCTCTAACTTCTTCCCTCTCACAACTTGTGCTCCTCCCTCTAGGTTCCATGTAGGTTACTACAATTGGTAGCTTTCAAAAGTATTACTGACAGATTATGTCAGAATGACATTTAGCAATCCCCGCAAACCAGGGGAGATTTTCTTTCCTTTTGCTTTAAAACGAAATGAGTGAAAGAAGTGAAAGAAGTCTACTGAAGTACACAGGAATATCAAAGGAATTCATGATAGAGATGGTACTCTCCTTGGATAGCCAGAATAGAATAGTCTGTATCAATAAGTGATTTAGCAACTCAAAAGAGGGTATCCACTAAATTACAGGATAAACCAAGTTAATTAATGCCGTATGGTCTCCCTCCATAGATCATTAAGACTAATTGTTAATTAATTTGACCACTGCCCTGGCTGTACTTCAGTGTAGGATGTAGAAATCTGTATGTGTAACTTTTGGTATCTGTAAAGCACTTTAGGATCTCCCAAGAGAAAGGCACAGTATAAAGGTAAGATATTTATCAAATGTATTATACTGTATTACTAAATATCCCCAATCAATACTATTCACATATACTCAAATAAATAGATAATAAACACAGTAACTGATCAATTTGGAAAGATATTACTTAAAATGTAATTGTACATTATGTGAGAAGTAAATAATATATATTAAAAAAAATAATATTATTTACTTCTCACATAATGTACAATTACATCGACAGCAACACATACATACAGCATATCTATTTTATGTATCTCCCTTTAATATTATAGCATATTATAGCTTTTCATTCTTTATACATTATAACTTCTTATCTAAAATGATTCTGGGACATTAAAACATTTAGATAAATGGGGGATTGGATAATCAGGGGAAGCAACTGGGTAAACAATTCACTCAAAAAGGATATTAACCATAATTCAGATGAGAGGGAGTGTTGGTTAAGTGAGGGTTGAATAAACGAGGTATTACTGAGGTGTTTTCTATAATGTTACAGCTATAAAATTCAAAGGCATTTAATAAAAATTAAATCATAAAAAGACGGTAAGCTGCTTTGCCTAGTGGATTTTTCCAACTCCAAATAAATTAAAACAAAAAACAAAAAAAAAACTCTCCCCCTCAATTTTCACTCATTCTAGTATATTGCTGTGGACACATCAGGCCAAATTAATCCCTGGTGTAACTCTATCAAGGTCAATGGAGTTACGCCAAGGATGACTTCATTTGATCACCTCTATATGGTGCTCTGATCTTTTAAAAAATGAGTTGGTCAAAACTTCTGAGTGGTTTTATAGCTCTCCCTTCTGCATTTTGTGGAATGCTTTATGGAAAACAAAAGCACCTCTCTCTTTTTTACTTTCAATCTCATAAATTAAACCACCTTCCATCTCTACCATATCCCCATCAAATTCTGATTTTAGCTAGCAGTACCCTGACATAAATCCAGAATGATATCTGATGGATGACTGATGTCAATGGAGTTAGTCCAGATTTACACCAGCGTAAATTAGAGCAATGTTCGAACTTTTTTCTCTCTCTGCCCCCAGTCTTCTTAATGATTTTTGAATGGAAATTAAAAATGTGAAAAAAACAAACTTCAAATATCATGCAATTTTTCCTTCTAATTCTTCCAGATTCTTGAACCCTTTTTGAAAAGAACAAATAGGCTAACACCTTCTCCTCTCAAACTCTGTGCTACTACTCCTTATCCAACCTTCTCTGTCTCACAGAAGCAGTCACCCAAGCTCACCTCCCAAAACATCCTCCCTTTCTCCACCATGAACATCCACATTAAGGATAAGATTGTGACACACGGATCTCACTCTGTAATTGACTTCACATTTCATCACTTCTCTTGGCTCTAGCATTTGCGCGAGTTTAAGTTTCTTGCAGGCTCAGTTACACAGTTTTTCACTTTGTCTTTGCCCTGATTCTTTTTTGCAAACCAGCTGGGCATTTCCAGTCTCAACATGAAGGCAAAAAGGCAGGAAGTTAATATTCATTAACTCAAAGGGGCTCGTTCATATGAGGCCAAATTGTGTACAGTATCTCTAGCTTTGTTTAAAATTTGTGAGCCCAAATACAGCAGCTATTGTGCTATATATTTATTCACAATTAACTTTGCTTAACTTTACTTCCCATTCTTAAGTATGTGTGGTGCCTGTAGTTCTTCATTCAGATTTCCTCCAATTCTCCCAGTGTTGCATGGTTGTTGTTTTTTTAATTAGTGTACTAATTGGATTCATATATTCTTAGATTTAATTGCTACATATTCCTCAAAGCTCAGCTTCTTTTAATATTTAGTAACAAACAAAACTCTTCTGAAATGAGTAGAAAATAACAAAAAGGATTTTATTTTTACTTTCTAGCCTTGCAGCAAGTATTTCTGCTGAAGCAAAAAAAAAATTTTTTTTAAAAGCCCACTTTTATTTGGATTTTTTTTTATAAACTAGTAAGCAAGGAAAATCAGCATTACTAACTTTTGAGTCATCTACAGTACAAACAAAGCGTTCATGGATTGCAATAATTTCTCATTACATTGATGCAGCCTACCCCACTGTCCAGAAACCAAATTAACACTCCACAATATCGTTCATTGAAAAAGGGAAAGGCTGCAGCTTTGTTACAGCATATTTCCTGGGACAAGAAGGGACTCAAGGAGGAAGGCTTTTAAAAAAATTATAATTGATACAGTATAGCAGGTCACAATGGATCATTCTAGAAAGCTTTCCTGCCCTGTATCCAAGGCTCTGTCAATTCAGCACAGAACTGCCTCTGCAAAAGCTCCATAAGCATCTGGGGACGAGCACCCATGTAGTCTGAGTCACACAGCTATCCAAATCCATCTTTTTCTCAGGATGGGGTCTGTAGCTCCATTTCACCTGACTTTCACATTATTATTAAACATTTATATGGTGCTATGCATGTGCATGGTACTTTTCAAATTAATAGACACAGTATGACAGGATTTTAGGACACAATACTAAGACACAGTATGACAGGATTTTAGGACCCTGCATAAAGATGCATGGTTCTTCTGACTCATCCTGGCTGTCTGACCAGGAGGGTCTCATTAGCTCCAAACCCAGGGAATAAAAGAAATAGTTTTGTGTCTCAAGGAGCTTGGTGATAAGACAGGAGACCTTGCAAAGTAAATCCCTATAGACAACCATCTCAGAAGGAAGTTCAGGCTGACGGTGACATGAGTCTGGATACTAAACCTGTGTACACTGCATTGAGGGCAGGGTGGTGTCTCTGCATGACACCTTAGTAGCTGCCCTGAAAAACTAGAAATGCAAGCTGCTGGGGAGTGGACTGTGCATGCTCACTAGGGTTGCAAAGTGCCCAGTTTTTGACCGGAAAGTCCAGTCAAAAAGGGGTGCTGGCAGTGTCCAGTCAGCTGTACTGACCAGACACCAAAAGCCTGGTTACTGTGGGGTAGAGGGAGGCACTGGGTCATTAACCCACACCAGTCCCTGCTCAGCCAGGGCTGCCTCCTACCTACAGGCAGGCTCCTTGTCAGGCTACAGCAGCTCCCATCCCAGCCCCAGAGCAGAGGGAGCCCACTTGGGCTGGAGGGGAAAAGGAGGTGGAGACAATCCCATGAGGGACAGGGAGGGGAGTGAGCAACAGGGGTGGAGTCTTGGGGGAAGAGGCAGGTCAGGGACAGAGCCTTGGGGTCCAGTTACCAGAAATTAGACAGGTGGCCTCGTAGAGGAGGTAGGGGAAAATGGGTTCTTCTCCACATGACAATCTTCAAGGGACTGTACAGCCCAAAGAGAGCCTCCCTGGCTGACAACTCTATTACAATTAGGAGGACAAAACAACATTTGAGGCCAAAAAGCAATAGCAAGGGAAAATAGAAGAGGATGCCCTTTGTACTTTCTGACAGTGATCAGAGCACCTCTTTCCTTACTAGCAGAGTATTTGGAACAGAAACTGTCACCTACTCACAACTAGTGTACTGGGTGGGAGAGGTCACCCAAAAACCATGTGCATCAGCCACAGCAACAATGTGGAAGTGGTGACTGCCATATCTGATGCATGGGGAACCCTCAACGGTCCTTTTTTAATTGTGGGGGGAGTTCCTCCAAACACATGTAAAAAACAAACCAAAAAATCTCAGATGTGTCCCTTTTCCCTTCCATTGAAACTATCCATAAATTATAGTAACTACTTCTATTGTATATCCTTGTGTAACCATGGCAGATTAGGAAGAGTACAGAACAGAGAGTAGGACAGCTCTGAAAGTCAGGAGCTCTTTAAATTGGGCTCTTTGCCATCAGAGCCTTTCAGCTACTGTTACCATGGAGTAAGACTGTATTTGTTTATTTGCCCAACACACCAAATTGATCTTGTGCCTGAAATAGGTCATCCTCAACCTGTTTTTACTAGGATTTTCTGAGTCCTATATGCCCTAAACACCAATCTAATATATCTGCTAGATAGTGCCCAATTATCTTGTAAGTACACCGCTTGTAAAAATTATCCAGATAGCCAGAAGCAAATGTGCATGACATTCTGCAACCAAGACAATTTCTAAATTATTCTGACAAACTGGGATGCTTAGATTTACCTATTTACCAACTCACTTGTTGATCATTACTTGGACTACATATAGTGGTATGAAAACTATAATCAAGAAATAGGAGATTCTTCAATAAACCAATTTTCACAGAATAAGGATTCTGCAAAGTTTAACTGTTTACTTTCCATCCGCTCCAACTTTGTTATAAGAATGAGAGAATTAGATTTTTAAATAATTTTGATGAACAATATTGATGTTTATTTGTAAGAATTTTTTGTTTTATCAATGTAAATTTTCACAACTAAGCAAAATCATGGGTTTCACTTTTTTTAATTTTTATCTATTTAAATTTTCACAGTTGTGGGAAATTCTGGGGGAATGGACAAGAATTATTTAATGAGAGTAGACACTGAGATTCAAAAAAGATAAAGCTTTAGAACTGTTAAAACATAAATTGTCAATACCACATGTCAAAATCTTCAAATAAATGTCCTTAAATCAAACTCCAATAAGTCCTCAAGCAGAATTCTTCTTACTTTGCCTATCTGTAAATTTTAATGGTTATTGATGGAAATACTTTTTCATCCATTTGTGCGTGTACGATGAAATCGTTGTTTACTGACATTTACCAATAAAAATCTAATCCTTCCAAGCCTAGTTATAAGTAAGCAGACAAAGGGTTGCGAGTCACCCAACAAAAACTTATGTACATCTGTAGCTCCCCAGTACCCACAAGTCCTCCATTCCAACAAATTAGACACTAAGGGAAGTCTAATGATGATGATTCGCCAATGCAACCTAGACTATAAACTGTTTGGAGTAGCAACTGGCTTTTTTGTCATTTGGCACTACATCACCTAGTACAGTGGTTCTCAAACTGTCGGTCAGGACCCCAAAGTGGGTTGCAACCCTGCTTTAATTGGGTCACCAGGGCTGGCGTTAGACTTGCTGGGGCCTGGGGCTGAAGCCAAAAATCCGAGCCCTACCACCCAGAGTTGGAGCAGAAGCCTGAGAGCAGAGCCTAACTCAGGTTACAGCCCCACACCTGCCCAGGGCTGTAGCCCTCAAGTTTCGGCTCCCCCCGCCCTGGGGGTGTCTGTGCAGGACTCAGGCTTCGGCTTTGGCCCCCCTGCCTAGGATGGAGGGGCTCAGTCTTCAGTCCCCCTTCCCGGGGTCATGTAGTAATTTTTGTTGTCAGAAGGGAGTCACAGTGCAATGAAGTTTGGGAAACCCTGACCTAGCACAATGGAACCTTGATCATCACCTGGGGTGCGATAAGTAATTAATAATAATTAATAAAATAGTATTATAAATAAAGTATAATGGTATATAAATCAGGAAGACAGGACAAAGATCAAGATCACTTGGCATCAGGATCAAAATTACAGGGCAACTTTAGGGAAGTAGGCACAAACGTTTATGTGCAAGAATAATTTTCATTAACAGAAGCCAAGGTTGCCCATTCCTTTCCAGAGCTTTTCAGTGTACCCAAAGCATTACTGACTCTCATGAAGTGTACAGTCAGAGAGTGCTGATGATGATCTACAGATCTACTATTAACTATATTAAGAAACTAAAGCAGGAGCTGCAACAGAGTTACACCTTTCGTCCCTGGTCCCCAAACTGGTTCCTTATTCACTGCTATAAACATTAAATCAATGCATTAACTGAGCCTGTGCACTCACAAAAATGTTATATTCTGCACTGAACACACAATCCAAGTACATGAAGGAATGCAGAGTAATTGCACAGTCTACACAATCTCTTCTGCTGGTTACAATTTTCTCCAGTTAAATGGTGAATTGCATATTGAAACAAATCTCTTTTTCCCCTTTAAATAATTTGTGTCAAGTTTCTAGTGCTATGAGGCAAAAAACTAAGAAAATGCTTAAAACCCATAATTTTGTGCAACTGTGAAAATTTAAATTGATAAATAAACATCGATATTATTAATTAAAATTATGAAAACATAAAAAACAAATTCTGCCAACCTTACTTAGAACAAAGTCAGGAGTGGAAATTTACACATAAAAGTATGCACCATTGCAGAATTAGATATAAATCTAGTGGTAGGGGACGTCAAAGGTTTCAGTTGGGTTACCTTTAAAAATCTATGGCAATCCCCATCAGGTTACAAAGTCTTTTGTCCCTACTCAGTACCACATTCACCAAGCACAACATGTAATCAACCAAACAAACTCCACCTAATGTTGCCTTCTGGTGGGGGAAGGCCAGTGGTTGTTGCTAACCTATTACAGTACTTTTGGTGGGAGTCAATTGACATTATTGACAAAATCACAAGAAACACCACCAAAAAAACCATAAGCCTGGCTTTAAAAGATCATGACATTTAAATAATTGCATTGGATTTGGTCTGTCTTCTGAATGTTTTTCTTTAAACCTTTAGGATGTGTCTAAACAGCAGCTGGGAGCGTGCTTCCCAGCAAGGATGACAAATATGCACTAGCTCGAGCGGTGTAGCCACAGAGGCAGAGGAGAATTTCAGGCTAGCCACCCGAGTACAAACCTGACCCCCTGAGAAGATACTCAGGTGGCTATCCAAGCAGCCACTCATACCACCATGGCCACAATGCTAGCACATGTCTGTCTACCTGCATTGGGAAGCACTCTTCCAGCTGCTATATAGATATATCCTTAGAGGTGTCAGGAACTCAACTACTTCTGGCCTCAGTCACCTAGCAACCCAGTGAGCTTCGCTAGGCCCAATAAACGCTAACAACTAAGTGACTGTGCTCCCTGATTGGTCAGAAGAGCCAACAGATCACCATTTAAACTCTGCTTCCCATCAGGCCCTTGCTCCAATTCTTGCCTGCTCTGCTCCAGTTCCCTCTGAACTCCTGATTCCTGTCTCTAATCACTGGTTTGTCTCCTGACCACGATTCTGGTTCTGCACTCTGATTCTGCTCTGACTGCTAAATTGCATCACCTACACCTTGGTGTATGACAAAAGCCTCAGCTTCTCAATTTATATAACAAAACTCCAGGACTGACCTCTGTATATCACTCCAAAGCCTAAAATGTCTGTACAGTGAGTGTGGAGCAATGGAAACAGCTACAAGCAGAATATCAGCAGGTTGAATAATTACTAGGTTTTGCAGTCTGTTACTGTCCAATTTTTAAGTTCTTAGCCATTTTCATTTTATGAATTACATCCATGTGTTGTACAGCTACAGGAGGGCATTTATTTATGTCACAGGAAGAGTCTTAGATCTTTGTGATATCAATGATGGTGCAACCAATCACCACCCTAACTCTCCAACAACTTCATTGATGCAACAGCTTCATTGGCTGTATGAGGGAGCCTGCACAGGTGGTGGACTACGTGTCCCCAACTGCCATATCTGTCCATGCAACTATCTCCCCCACAAATCATCACAACCATCCACACAATAACACAATCAGCATATACACTCCAAACACACACAAGCCCCTCACCACAGTACACACACACCCCATTCGTCACCTGCACAAATCAACACAGATCTTCCAGGATTGTTTCTCTGTATGCCACTCTGAAGCCTAGGGTGTCTGTTGGGCCAGTGTGTAATGGTAGAAACAGCTACAAGAGTGGCTGAGAGCTCTTTTTGTTCACCAGGTTCAGTCAGCACTGTGCCCTATGAGAACCAGATGGAATGTTGGAGTCTACAGGTTCTGTAGCAGTTGGAATCTGACAGTTGACCAGAGAAGGTGAAAGTAACAGCTATGTGGCATAACAAAGAGATGCTTTTGCCTCCAGCCCAGGGGCAGCTGTGTCCACACCTTTGGGGAACATATACAAACACCAACATAGCTCACTACTACACAGAGCACAGAAATAAGAATCCCAATTTTTGGCTGCTCCCCTTTTATTTTTTAAATACACACAGGACTTTACAAATTACACCCGTGCAATAGCAAAGGCATTCAGCTACTAGTTCAAAACTTAAATGTCACACAAACCGCCTCCAGGCTGCCTGGTGGATTTCATTCACCCTCTAGAATGGGAGTTGGCTCCAGTTTGGACTTTGTGTCATCATGATGGGAGGCATAGATCAAACACAGAATGTCATGTGTTAAATTTCAAGTAGAACCCATTATTCAAATGTTGGGTAAGAGGCAGCAGCAGCAGCAGCATTGGAAATGGTTGGATAACCAAAGATAATAGAAGGAATTCCCTTATGGAAACATGACCCCATTTCAGATAACAGATCACCAAAGCTCAGATAATCGAGGTTGTACTATATTTTGATAGATCTTATTAGATATTAGCTACCATACTGGTTGCTGAATATCTTAAGTTTAGCCTTATCCATAGAACCATATTAGCTGCAACTGTGTCCAAATCTAATCATAGGTTCCCTTGGTATTTTTCCAGAGACCTGTGTGTTATGGCTAACATCTCTCATGCTTTTGGATGGAGCCACCTATACGCATGCACCACTCAGCTAATTAGGTCTCAGAAGTGTGTTTTTTAATCACTTGGCTTATCTCTTATCCAATGCTTTTCAAAAGTTCTTTAAACAGTATCATTATCCCAGTGTTAAAGATTGTGAAACCAAGATACAGAGCAAGAAAGCAATTTTCTCAGTGACAGCAGCAGAGCAGAAACCAGGTCTCATGACTCCCAGTCCAGCGCTCTCATCACTAGACAATCCTGCTTCCGGTAGCACCTGCTTAGAAGTGTCATGCTGTGGACCTATTTCAAACATGCAGATATGATGTACAAATTTACCCCCCAGAGAATCCAAAAGAAAAGGTACTAACCTGCCTTACCCTGGTGCACAGAATTCCTGTAAGCTATCTTATACAATTATTCTCATACATGGGGCATTTTTCACTATCTGACACACAGGGTTAGAAAGCAACTTCTGGGGAGTTTATAGCTCTCCAAGGCTACCTGATCAGAGAAGCATTATCCAAGCTGAAAATCCACTATATGCTTCCTTTCTTCTACAGAAAGACCAGTACTTCTAATGGGCATCACACAGACTTTTTTTTGGCTAGATACGGACTTTTGTGGGGTATGGATTCCTTTCAGACACTGCTATTCCCTTCCCCCCCCACACACACACACATTTTGTTCACATGAGAGGATGCAATGTTACTTCACCACCAAAGCAACACCTATAACTTAACCACTAGAATTAGTAAATTTCTCTTCCAATTTTGATCTACTTTAGCCACTACTTTCTCCTTTTCCTATCTCTTCCAGTCAATGTTTGTTCTTTGTTTCATTGCTTTTTTCCCCTCAACACCACTCTCCAACTTCCTGAAATCTCTTTTCATGGCCTATGATGTCTAGACTGAGCTGATTTCAGGCATTAATTTGATCGCTACACAATGGATCCTCTCTCTGAACTTTGCAAACAGAAAGCCACAAACCAAAATTAAATTGATCGTGGCACAACAGATTGTTCTCTGATAACACTGCTCTACAGCCAAAATGCTTCTGAAATAAATGTAGTCAAACTTTACTAATTCTGGGTCACTGAGAATGAAAATAATGCTTAAAATTGTTGATTAGCTCTAGTTTTCAAGATACGCTATTGGGTCAGTATATACAACCCTTGACTTGGGAATGGCGGAGGATAAGTGAGTTATAAAGGGAAGGGATCTCAATTTAAACCAGAAATGACTAAAATACATCTTTGACTGGATCTATGAATAAATCTATGACTGGGTTTGGACAGTACTTGCTTTTTAGGCAAAACAATGAATGATGCAATCTGAAGCTGGTATTGGGTCATACATGATATGAATTGCATCATGTTATTCCTAGAAGTCATGGATGATGCAATCATAACAAAGCTTACATCACTCTGCTGAACAAATTGCCCTATATCAACTCTAGAAATCATACAATGTTGTGCTCTCTTATTTGTCAGTGTTTGATTTTGCAAAGGGACACATTTCTGTTTATCCAAAGTGAGCAGAGATGCCTCGTACTTGTGTGAACAGTGCAGATAATTTCTGCTATGTTTGTGGTGAAGTGACTTTTGCATCACAAAAGCGCAGTATAACCACTATGGTTAAGAAAGCCTATCACCTTTATTTTGGCTTCAAAATTGGAGATCAGGACAAGAGGTGGGCCCCACACATATGCTGCAACACTTGTGCAACAAAGCTTCGCCAGTGGTTGAACAGGAAAAGGAAATCTATGCCTTTTGCAATGCCAATGATTTGGAGAGAGCCAACAGAGCATACCAGCAATTGTTACTTCTGCATGGTGCCTCCAGTTGGGAAAGGTGTGTCAAAGAAGAAAAAGTGTACTGTGCATTATCCAAACATTCCATCAGCTATACGCCCAGTACCCCACGGAGAAGGACTGCCGGTTCCTGATGCACCAGAATCATTCTCACTTGAGTCAGACAAGGAAGAGGAAGAGGATGAAACTTCTGGTCCTGAACCATCAATGTCACAGGACCCACATTTTCTCCCATCCTCCTCCTCTGAACCACACCTCATAACACAAGGTGAACTGAATGACCTTGTCAGGGATTTGCAACTACCCAAGAGTAAGGCAGAACTGTTGGGCTTCAGACTACAGCAGTGGAATCTCCTGGCAGGTGATTTTAGGGTTTCCATGTTCCATGACCGTCAAAAGGTTCTTGTCCCATTCTTCTTCATGGAAGATGATCTTGTAGCCTGCAACAACATCGATGGTGTGATGGCAGCCCTCAACATTGTTCACGATCCAGATGAGTGGAGACTGTTCATTGATTCATCAAAGACGAGTCTTAAAGCTGTTTTACTGCATAATGGCAATGTTTTGCCATCAATTCCAGTTGGTCATGCAGTCCATATGAAGGAAACCTATGACAACATGAAACAACTTTTGACGTGCATAAACTATGACCAACATCAGTGGCAGCTTTGTGGCGATTTGAAGGTTGTTGCTCTCTTGCTTGGTCTGCAGACTGGATACACAAAGTACTGCTGTTTTCTCTGCGAATGGGATAGTCGTGCAAGAGATTCCCACTACATCAAGAAAGATTGGCCACTCCGACAGTCTTTGGAGCCTGGGAGGAAAAGTGTTCAGCATCCACCACTTGTTGAATCAAGGAAGATTTTGTTACCACCCTTACACATCAAGCTGGGTCTGATGAAGAACTTTGTCAAGGCCATTGACAAAACACAAGCAGCTTTCAAGTACCTCCGTGGAAAATTTCCAAGGTTAAGTGAAGCTAAGATAAAGGAAGATGTCTTTGTTGGTCCTCAGATTCGTGAACTTCTTCGAGATGATGCATTTGACCATGCACTGCGTGGCAAGGGAAAGCCTTCCAGTTAGTGGCAATAAATTTTCTCGGAAACAACAAGGCAGACAACTACAGGTTGTTGGTGGAAAACCTCCTCAAGGCATACAAAAGCCTTGGTTGCAACATGTCACTAAAGATACATTTTTTGCACTCTCATCTAGATTTTTTTTTTTCCACTGAACTGCGGAGCAGTGAGCGACGAGCCATTTCACCAGGACATTGCAACAATGGAGAAACGCTATCAGGGCAAATGGAGCCCATCAATGCTTGCAGACTATTGCTGGACAGTGACAAGAGATGCTCCATTTAATGAATACAAGAGACAAGCCAAGAAGCGCCGAGTAGACACTGAATAGGACTAAACTATGTACATAATAGTTTTTTGCTTTTGTTTCATAATAAATTTTATTTAGATAACCCTTTTGCTGATTTTTAAAGTGTTACATGAACAGGAGAGGTGAAATATTATCATGTAAAGCAACCATAAACACATGAAAAGACCTAGGTTTACAATTTATGATTAAAACTCTACTATCTACACAATATACATAGACATAAAATGTAAAAACTTAAATATCTTAGAAACATTAGCCAATCAGTTGTTTTAATTGTCATATTTGAATTCAGCACATCAAAATACATAATAAATAGCACATTTTATCTCTGAAGCAGACGACTTCTCAAAAATTGTAGACCAGTGTAATCCTAACATAATGCATGGGCTCCTCCTGGCATTGGCAAGCAGAATGGAAAGGGAAAGGAAAGTGTATAGAAAACATTGAACCATGATCCCATTCTTCAGCTCTTCTGCTAAAGCTGCCACTGAAGATGAATGTGGATTTGTACTCCAGAATGTATTTTAAAACACACAGCTACACTGTTCTTTATGACAAGCCTTCATCATTGTTCAATTGGTGCTCCCAATTTTTGACACACTATCTCATTTTGCATGGCTAAATTCTTCTGGAAAAAATGGTGCTGGAGTCCAGCAAGATAATTGGGAGCTGCTGATTCTCTAGACTGGATCCAGAGGAAGGCTGGTTGATAGTGGACATGAGCAAACACTGATGGAGGATATTTTTAAAAATTACCATCTTTTTTTATAACATGCCCATCACTGTGGTATCTGAACATGGTACAGAGATAGCATTTTCAAAAGGCTTTCAAAACTGTACCATTAGTTTGAACATGCAAAAATGTAGGCTCCAGTCTTCCAAATATTCACTTGCTTAACTTTAAGTATGTATGTTAATCATTGCAGGATCAGTGTCTTATGGAGCAATTCTGTAGGTCAGATTTGAAGATTTGGCACAATTAGGGCATTTTAAAATGAAAGAATACAGAAAGAAAATTGATCGTATTTACTATACCTTGTCAAATTACACAATATTCTGGTAATTCCCTTGCATGTACATTTATTGTTTTAAAACAGCAACCCCTTAGAATTCTTTGAAGTGTTAGCTGACCAAATATTAAGACATTTCAAGTGTGGGTAAATTCTGAAATAAAAAATTAATAAAAACCTTTGTCAGCAAATCATACCCATGGCAATTGGTTATTGGGAGTCTTCTGAAAGGGAGAATATTGCATGCTCATTTAAGATAAATTTCCATTTTCACCAGTTCTCTTCTCTTCTTTCCCTTTTTCTTTTTAAACTAAAATAAAGTAGGCCACATATTTTTCCATAAAATATGCTTCCGAATATTTTATATTTCATTTTCTACTGTATATAAGTTAGAGGTGGTCTGGGTCTCAGTAGAAAGCAAGCACAAATGGGGTTCCTAATACTATTTGTAAACTAAAATAGCTTACATATTTTATTGTGTCTCCATTGGGCAGCATCTATGAATACCCTTGACACTATATAACTACAGTATTTACTCTTTGCTGTTAAACAGCCATTAAAATGAACTTACTGTGATGACCCTTCCAACAAAACATACATGCTTTCCCAGAGATCAGCCTGAAAGTCTCCAGTGTCATCCTTCAAACCACCACACCATTCACTCACCATCTTAAGTTCTGGTCACCTTTGTAAACTCAAGTCCATCAAATGGTGCTTGGAGAGACAGAGAAAATCAGAGTTCCCTGACCACTGTGAAAAATATTTAGCTGGCTGACTGCTGAGGTTGACTCCAGAGTGCAAAGACACAGGTACTTTCATCAGTCTTTCTCAGGGCCTCTGATGATACATGGTACCTATTCACATTAACAGACACTTTCAACACCACACTCTTGCTCCAGCCCCATTACTAGGCGTGGTCAAAAAATTTCCATCAAAACTGTTTTTTGACAGAAAATTGGGTTGTTGACTAACAATTTTTTGTCTGAAGTGTCTGCTTTCCCTGGAAAATTTCAGGGTTTTTTTACCCCAAATGGAAATATTTCTATTCTGAAATGCTTCCTTTGGACATCATGGGAACAGTATCTCCGGCAGCTGCTAGTAGTTTAGGCTCCCATTCCCATCTATGATCTGAGATCCCCAGCGGACATCATCTCTCATAATGTATCATAGCCATGTGACTGCCATGATGCACCATCTCCCTTCCTCAACAGGGGAGACACTGGTGCACTCTAAGACATGTAACCTGACCAGGGAGCCCTGTTAATAGAGGAGAATGGGAGCAGGAGGCACCATGTCAGCATTTCAGACTGAAATGTTTCAGGTTTAGGGAGAAAGATTTCAGTTTTAAATTTTTGCCAAAACTAATTTTTTTCTGCAGATAAAAAGATCCATTTTTGAAAGCAGCTCTGCTTATCAGCAGATCACATTCATTGGTATCTGGCTCGAAATAAAAAATTCCATACTATTTACTGCATACTTTCAATGGAATTGCTCCACTCTGCCTCTCTGATCTCTAATCTACTCTTTATGTTTTTAGATGTTGGGCTGTTTTTAAATTTGCCTACTCACTCTGCTTCTCCATCCTTGGTCTTGCCTGGGTTCCCTCTTCACAACTTTCTAGTGGTGGAGGTCCACGCAGTAACTTGGGCTGCTCTGTCTAGAACTTTCTCTTTTCCTTCCAAGCTCTGAGTCACTTCTCTCTTCAGATCACCCCTTAAACTTTCTCCTAAACTTATAATTGGCTCTAAAGTAAAATATTTTATTACACTGTGTATTGAGAATGTCATATACAAATGAAATGCAGTGTATTGTATGTAAAATGGGGTTTATATGTTAAAATGTATTAAACTAGATTGTAATTGAACTGGTCCAGAGCCATAAGGGCTTGATTCTGCAATGTGCTGGGCATTCTCGGCCTACTACTTAACAACTTAGGCGTGTGCTTAACTTTAAGCACATGAATAGCCACACTGAAGCCAAAAGGATTATTTGCATACTTATGTAACCCTTCTGCCCATCTAAGTTGGCAGCAACAAGGGCCGGGTTCTGTATCTAGGGGTTCCGTTTCAATAACGCAATGCAAAACCGGCTCAAGCCCCCACCCAGTGACCTGGGACAATTACATACCACCCCCTGGGCGCCTCTAGGAGGCAATACTTCCCCTCTCGCAAGCACGGAGTCTGAGTGTAACAGAAAATGTTTAATAACATGAGGTAAACGACATCAGCATTAAATTGGAAAAATAACACAAACAGGCTTCATGAGCAAAAAAACCCACCCCAGCAAATTGGGCTGTGTCCTTTCCCTTTGGTTCTTGAGACCAGCAACCCAAGAATCACCAAAGTCCCAAAAGTCCAACAACCCCCAAAGTCTCTGTCCCTGGTCAGTGCAGCCCCAGAGTTCAAGCGGGGGGGGGGGGTGGAGGCACGCAGGGTGTTAAGGGGCACCTTACGTGATCCGAGGCCGACTGGCTGCCTCTCCATGGGGTTCCACCACAGCCTTCTCCATGAGCCGCTCCACTCCATTCCACCAGCTGTCCCGTGAGCCGCTCCCGCCGTCCACGAACTGCTCCGGCAGCTGCTCCGCTCTGCTCACCAACCTGTGAGCCGCTCAGCTCTGCTCCACTTCAGCTGTTCCTTGGGCCGCTCCCACAAGGCTCTGCTCTGCTCCTCCAGCCGCTTCGCCCTGCTCACCGACCTGTGAGTCGCTCAGCTCCACTCCAACCATCCCCGTGAGGCTCCACTCTGCTAGCTGCTCCGCCAGCCGCTTAGCAATATAGCTTTAGGCTCCCCCACTAGTTAACACAGTCTCAGTGATCTCAGCTCTTAATAACCTTAGCTCTTTTGTGATTTCAGCTCTTAGCAATTTCAGCTCATAGTAGGGGAGCCCCAGTGCTAGTGCACCATTGGCCCAAAGTGAATTCAGCTCAGCAGCCTGTAACTAGACTCCTAATGGAATCAAAGTTAGCTCTGACATTCAACAGTGGAGAGAGAAGGTAGTGCAATTGGTGTTTCAAACCCTCAAAGAGGGCCCATACCATCAGGTATAAATACCTGTCCCCTGTCCTCTCTCAATTCACTGGGTTTTGTAACCCATGCCCCTTGTCAAGCAAGTGCTACTTAGGTAATGGTGAAGGACTCACTCAGTCCTTCTGTCATACAAAAGTTCCACTGGCCTTGATTCACAGATTCAGGGTAACAAAACTTTATTCTTCCTGCCCCAATAATAGAGAAAATGGGGCTCCCACACCAGCCAAAGTAACCACTTTGAGTTGCTGTTGTTTCATGCCAGGCGAGTGGGTGTGCCTATGCAAACCAGATCAGCCCCTGGAGTTCTTTTCCACACTCGCCATAATTCACCACCAGATGTCAGGGTAGAGCTCATCCTGACTCTGCTTACACTTACAAAAAAAAAAGTACGTTTTTAATTACTTTGCGAGATCAGCCCCAGAGCGCTCAGCTCTTGCAGCACTGATCTTTAGAAGAATAGAAAATCAAGATGATTATTATATATTTCTATTGTACAGCACCCAAAGACCCACACTACGAGAGAGGATCCATTGTGCTATTTTGGAAAACATCTCAAAAAATCCCCTCAATTTTTGCCTGTAGCCAGTGTCCAGTTTGCTGATCATGGTTTCAGGTATATCCCCGATGATGACCCCATGATAGGAAGCAGTAAAAAAAAAAAAAAAAAAAGGCATGATGGTTGTACATGCAAAAAAATGGATGTGCATGTGAGAGGGGTTTGCTCTTCATCATGAGCCAGCCACCTGAACTATTTAAGGGTCTAATCCAAAATCTACTGAAGTCAATGAAAAAATTCTTTAAATGTGTCACTAAATGTGAGAGCTTTGAGGTCCTAATGCACGTAATTTCACCATAACACAAATAATTCACATCTATTATCGAAAAGTACACACAGGTATCTCTTGATATATGTAAAGTGTGCAGTAGTCACTTCAAAATATTCATATTCTTTACTGTCGTAGAACAGTACTTTCTTAGTACAAAGTACAATACAGCTATTTTTCTTTATTTAGTTATATATATATATATTTATTTCTGCATTTATATTAGTACAATTTAAAACATGTTAGAATGTTAGAAAAAAATGTTAGAAAAAAATATATCTGTACTTATAGGGACATTTTTTAATAATTCGAGGCTAAAAATTCATCACATTTAATGCAAAAATATTTTCATATTTGGCCTAAAAAAAATCAGTAAAATAGTTTATTTATTTTATAACTTAGTTTATTCTTTATATTGCCATAGGCCCAAATACAACAGCACTGTAATGACACATGAAGTATAAAAAAGAAAACAGACTACAAAAGGAAAGTAAAATAAGGAAACCAGTTGATTTTCACTACACCTCTACCTCGATATAATGCCATCCTCGGGAGCCAAAAAATCTTACCGCGTTATAGGTGAAACCGTGTTATATCGAACTTGATTTGATCCACTGGAGTGTGCAGCCCCGCCCGCCCGGAGCACTGCTTTACCACATTATATCGGAATTCGTGTTATATCGGGTCGCATTATATCGAGGTAGAAGTGTATCTAGTATGAGGGAAGTGGAGAAAATAGACATCAGCAGTTCAAAATAAATTAGACTCTTAGAATTATTTCAGTATTAACCATCTGACATATTAGTATCAAGGGTCAGGAATTTTTTAACTATGATCTTACTTGTCAGTATTGCTTTAATAATTAATCTAGATTACAATAATCTACAATTGCACCTAACTAAAAATCCTGAGAACAAAACATTCAATTAAAAAAAAAGGAGTTATGAAGTTGTTACAAAGTGTGTTGTGTTAATCATGAGAATGAGTTAAAGTAGAGAGCATCCAGATGTGTATGTAGATTAGAAGGAGTCCTTTCCAAATGTTAGATTCACCCACCCCACTCCCCAACATCCTCCACAACACAAACCATATTTCATGTGTTAGTTTTTCAACTTGCAGTATATGGGAAATTGTTAGAGATTGTTCTCGATAGTTCCAAACAACAAGCTGATATTCTGTTTGAAAGCTCCTAGATTCTATTCTCAATCTACACAGAGGGATCCTCTAAAAGCAAAGTTAACAAATAAAGGTTTTTATATATACTGTACTGTGGACCCTCAATATCTCACATTAATTTTGCACTGGTGAGTAAATGAACTCATACAACTAAGAGCAAGGAAAATGTATTGCAAAATCTACTTTGCTCATTTAGTCAGTGCTAGTTTAAGTTTTACTTATGCTAATACTTCATAATATACTAGCAAATGGGCTTACTAGCAAATTGCTGCTGGGAGGTAGACAGTCACTACCAGTTTTTTATGCACTTTAGTGAAATCCTACTGTATATTTAGAAATACTCCTTTTCTATGTACTGTGACAGACCCAGACCAGTGGGGTACAGGAGTCTGGTAGAGGGCAAATATACTGGTTACTGGATGAGTAGTTTTCTGTTCCCTGAGTGACCAGAGAAGGGGCTGCACTAGAGTAATCAGGAACCTGCTAGAACCAGTTAAAGCAGGCAGGCTATTTAGGACACCTGGAGCCAACTAAGAAGAAGCTGCTAGAATCAATTAAGGCAGGCTAATCAGGGCACCTGGGCTTTAAAAAGGAGCTCACTTCAGTTTGTGGTGTGAGTGTGAGGAGCTGGGAGCAAGAGGAGCTGAGAGTGAGAGGGTGTGCTGCTGGAGGACTGAGGAGCACAAGTGTTATCAGACACCAGGAGGAAGGTCCTGTGGTGAGAATAAAAAAGGTGTTTGGAGGAGGCCATGGGGAAGTTGCCCAGGGAGTTGTAGCTGTCATGCAGCTGTTACAGGAGGTACTATAGACAGCTGCAGTCCACAGGGCCCTGGGCTGGAACCTGGAGTAGAGGGCGAGCCCGGGTTCCCCCCAAACCTCCCAATTGACCTGGACTGTGGGTTCTTCCAGAGGGGAAGTTCTCTGGGCTGTTCCCCAATCCACAGGGTGAATCTCTGCGGCAAGAAAATCCGCCAATAAGTGCAGGATTCACCAAGAGAGAGGAGGAACTTTGTCACAGTACATATGTCTATAAAATATTAGTGTGTGTGTGTGTGCATACACATAATATGAACAGACAACATACAATTGACACATATAGCATCAGAAATCTTTACAAATGCCTTAGGTTTTAGATTTGTTACAATTTCTTAGTATGGACCAAAACCTTACCCAACTTCTGCACAAATACAGAAATGAAGTTGCTTTTCATATGTGACAGATGAAATAAACTTAAAGAAAATCTTTATTATTTTCTTTTTAATTTCCAATCCCTACCTTTTCTCTACCTTTCCAGTCGTTAGGGGTAGCACAGCCAGTGACACATAGACAGGGAAGGGACATGACATACATAAAGCAAACAGAAACGGAACAAAATACAAGACAACGGCATTTACAATCCAGCTGACAAAGGGAGTCACTTCACTTTAAATAATGTGGCAGGCAGCAAAAATATAGTAATTACGAGAATTTCATTTTCATTAACTAATAAACCAAGGAAAACAATTTAAGTATCTGAATGTCATTTTTCAAATGAAAATAAACTGTAAACATTTGAATAACATCACAGCAGGGATAATATACCTAAGGAAACCTATTGAAATATGCTAGTGAATTCATCCTCTTCTATCACATTAAAACTGCAATTGACTGTAAACCTCCTACCACTCTCCACTGAGACTTTAATTGTAAAGATTCCTGTTACATATCATATTAGAATTTAGTTAAAATTGTAGAACACATTATTTCCAATCAGACAGCCAACCATCACTCATAAAGATTTTTAAAAAGGTGATTAATAATTCATCTCAGATAAGGAAAAGATCTATATTTATACCATCTTCTCAGCCACCATAAACTACCTGACAATTGTTCAGTAATGATGCCCAGTAAATTCTTTAAAATGGTAATTTGTCATTCTGTCACTTCATTTGTGACCTAAAATTCCTCACTTGAGGCATCATCAAATAAATTAATCACTTTCCAGGATCCATTTCTCTGTTCTGCACGTTATTATGCCCAGGCTCTCTTGTGTTTCTCTTCATTTACATATATTTAATGGCTCAGCAGTGGTTCACTATGGCACATAACGCACACATCTCATTACAGGTGAAATATTCTAACTGCCACTATCACTGGGAAAGAAAATAACTCTCCCAATTTAATTTTCCTGATGTAACAAAACCATGATTCTTCACTATGAAATGTTGATGCCATCCATCAGTCACAATCAATAAAATCATCATAGAAGTACGCCTTCTTTAGCATCATTCCTTCATACCGGTATTATTTGAGGGAGGTAATTAAACTCATAATATGTAATGAATGTAAATGAAGAAAAAACCCTCATGTTCTCTTTCTAACTATGCTTATTTTACTGCTTTGATTTAAAGTATTTTTACACCTTACAATCTATGAAATACACAAAGCCCTGAAGGAAAGGCATCAGAAGTACAGTAGATATCAATCAATATATAATGACTAATTAAAAAGGAACATATTTTAACATTAAAAAATACCAAATACTGTTATTTATAGATTTTTTTCACTTAAAATGATGCATTCCCTTTGGGCTAATATATTTTCTGTCTTAGTGAAATATAGATTATTGAACACTAGTTTTAGATACTGTTGCTTGCATATGTCAAAAAAAAGGTGATTTTATCTGCAATATAGACCACCACAATTTTTATGTGTAATCTACTCTGATTCTAAAACAAAGTACAGTAATAATTTCAACCTATTGTGTGTGTGCCTGTTATGCTGGTGGCATTTAGGTAAGTAAGAAAATTCTTTAATAGACATACTAACTTCTATGTTTAGAAATCCTTAGAAAGCTACAGAAGCCTAGTAAAAATATGCACCAGTGCAATACGCATTTCTATAAACAGTGAAGGACATTGCCTCTTTTAGCTGCTTCTACCTGCTGCAAATATCCAAACAAAATTGCTTTAACTTACATTTTAAAAGGTGGAGAAGGCTTTTTTTTGTTTGTTTTTTGCTTTTTTTTTTAATATAAACCTGAATGATATAAATATTGTCCACTTGAGTCCTACAACCCACTGACTACCTGCCCTTCCCATCTCTTGAGCCATTCCTTATTCAGATAGAGCTCAAATTATTATTCTGATTGTTTTATGACATGCTGCTGCATATGTCCACAGGGCATGAAGTGCCCCTTTGCTGGATGTATGGTGTGCCATATCCACCACTATGACAATTTGCTCTGAATGGGAAATGGCCTCTATTAGTTGTTCAAAATAATTCACTTTAGGTATTGTTTAAATAGAAAACAAAACACAACAAAAACATTAACTCAGATGGTCAAAAAGAGGTGTGTGAGGCAGGATGGGGAAAAAATGAATATAATTGCTGTACAAGATGACTGACCTAACTAGGCTTTTGACAAACCAACCATGATACTCTACCATCCTACCAATAATTGTCATATAGTGATTTTTAATAGAAACTCCTTTTGGAGAGATGTTTGGTTGGTTTTTTTCCTCCATTAGATCTGCAGCAGGCTATTAACCTGGAGCAAACCCAAAAGGCAAACAAGCCCTATCACTTGCCCTAAAATATGTGTGTACTCAGTTCACTATTAGGATTACATGTGAATCATCTTACCCCTAGGTACTGACATGAAATTTATACAAAGAGGTGATTGTTTGGAAGAGATTTTGGCAGTGGCTAGAGTTGTGCATGAGACTGCTGTGATGTGAGGCTGAAAGGAAGAATGAGATAGGAGACAGAGGGTACATCTACACTACAGCGGGGAGTCGATTTAAGATACGCAAATTCAGCTACGTGAATAGCGTAGCTGAATTCGACGTATTACAGCCGACTTACCCCGTTGTGAGGACGGCGGCAAAATCGACTTCTGCCGCTTTTTGTCGGCGGCGCTTACTACCACCTCCGCTGGTGGAGTTAGAGCGCCGATTCGGGGATCGATTGTCGCGTCCCGACGGGACGCGATAAATCGATCCCCGAGAGGTCGATTTCTACCCGCCGATTCAGGCGGGTAGTATAGACCAGGCCAGAGGTAGAAAGGGAAGGCAAAAGAGAAAAAGATACTTATTTTTAATTTGTGGCTCTATATGGAACTGGATGATGATCGGCAAGGTGCAGAAAGGAGTAGAGAGAGGCTTTTTATCTTTAAGGCAGTTGCTATCAGAAAGGTAGTCTCAAACAGATCTGGGATGGAATTCCAAAGCTGGGAGGTGTGAATGCAAAAAAAATATCAAACTGAAGGAGCCAGTGGGAGTGTGTCATTGTTGAAGTATGATCACTCCTGCCTGGACATACTGGAGTAAGCAACAGTGGCCTCTTGAAGCAGCATTGAAGTGACAATGATGATCTTTTAAAGTGAGAACAAGTAACTTTAAACAAATTATCTGTAGGCTTGAAAATTTGAGGACATCTTAAAAAATAGGGTGAGTTTTTAACTAGTACTGTCTACCAGCCTAGATGAGATTCTATTTTGCCTTTGTACAGCCCTATAATTCCAAAATATTAGTGCTGGCTTTTCTTTCTTTCCCTCTCTCTCTCACACACACATATATATTTTGTTGTTGTAATTGTTGAATGGCATCCCCATTTAAGTGTAATTAGTGAATGGCGCACCCCTCCCTGAGTACTATATTCTCTTTGTGGAAATTTACAAAAGGAGGGAAATTGTCTGCTGTATATAATGCCATTCTAGTTCATCTGGTCAGTCAGCTATGTGTGCTTCAGCATTTTTCTTCTGAGCAGTGTCCAGGAAATATATGAGCATTGTACCACCTCTGTATATTTTGCCAAAAATGGATTGAGTGGAACTGACAAGCACAACTAACTCATTTTCGATTTCCTCAATATTTAGCAATACTAGCATTCTGGAAAAAGACAAAAAACCTTGAAATACTTATTTTCTTAGCTGTATTTATTGTGCTATCAAATGTGTTTATTAAAAAATGCGTATTGCATATTACTCAGCACTCTTTTCTAACAGAGATGATTGCTAGTAGAGCTAAAGTTGCTCTCATTAACTCCTTGATGCTGGAAGCTGGTTGCTTTCATTGCACATTCTACTCTCAGCTATGGGCTATAGCACAAGCACTAAAGAATAAAATAAGATATGAGCTATGTTAAAAGAAAGGCAAATATAATATAATATAATATATTCTATTGAGTATCTGCAATCTGCCTTCCTAAAACGCTCCTGTAGTTATCACTTGATAAGTCCGCCTATACTTTCTGTTCTTAACTTGTGTTGTTTTGCTGCATGCTGTTAAAAAGCTGTCACGTTTCCCTCCAGAGGTGGTTGTATTTCTGTGCAGGGTGAAGTGAACCCTTGTATATCCAGGCTCCTTCTACAAAGGTAGAAACTAAGTTTACAAGCTAGACAAGAGCTAACACACTGATATACCACAAGGCCTGATTGTGGCCACAAAAGCCATTTGTGGAGGAGCCCTTCTGTATGCAGCTCTTCCCACTCATGCACAGAAAGCAGTGTGTGCAGTGGCAGTACACCTCTACCCCAATATAATGCAACCCAATATAACATGAATTCAGATATAACGCGGTAAAGTAGTGCTCCGGGGTGGGGCGGGGCTGTGCACTCCAGCGGATCAAAGCAAGTTCAATATAACGCGGTTTCACCTATAATGCAGTAAGATTTTTTGGCTCCCAAGGACAGCGTTATATCGGGGTAGAAATGTATTCTTTCAGTCCCTTCTGCTCTCTATAGGTCTGGCGATCCATGAGTGGGTTGCTGTAGGGTGGGTAGCTCAGGAAGGATGACTGTGCAATGTCTACCCACAGTAGGCTGACCAGAGAGCAAGTGTGAAAAATCGGGATGGGGGTTGGGAGTAATAGGAGCCTATATAAGAAAAAGCCCCAAATATTGGGACTGTCCCTATAAAATTGGGACATCAGGTCACCCTGACCCACGGCCACATAGAGCTTGGATTCCTATGGTGATGGGTTGGTCATTTAAAATCCTAATATAGACAGGAGCCTGGGCTGTATTATATTTCCGTGACCTCTCTCTGAGATCTCTCTTTATGGATAAGGAAGATGAGAGATCCTAGCAGCTGCCACCAACTGCATAAGCCCTATTGGTGCAGCTTCACAAAGCATGCTGATAGGGAAGGGGCAAAGCCCTAAAAAGGCAGAGTCAATCACAGAGACATACGACTAGACTCTCATCACAGGGACATAACAAGGTTACAATCCCAGCTCTGACACTCACTTCTCTGTGGACTTGGGCAAGTTACTTAAGCCCAACATTTTCAAATGTGTCCTCTGATTTTTGATGCCCAATTTGAGATACGTAATAGCTAATTTTTAGAGATACTAACTAAAGTAATATAAAGCTGAGTGCGCTCATCTCTAGAGTTGGCCACCCCAAAATTTAATCACTCAAAATGTTTGGAACATTTTGAAAATGTGATTCAACTTCCCTCAAACTTTTTCTTCACAGACTGGATTATGAAGACATCAGGGTAAGATTCAGGGTGTGTGGTTGGTTACAGTGCTACAGATATGATATGGCTATGGTTATTTTGATAGTGAAGTCAGGAGATCTTGAATGCTTGTTTATAGACTGGCTTGGAGCCCTCTGGAAGTCAAGTTTGTCTAGTCATGCCAGAAAAAAAGACAGGAAGGAGTGTATGTAATTTAGTTAGGCTGCAACTTTATTCACTTAGAATATCTGGGAGCACCTGGCAAGAAAATTGTACACTGCAGGTCATTATTTCCTTAATTGCTTCCCCCACTTGAGATGGCTGCTATCAGCCCTTCCTCTTCCCAACCTGGCTCCAGCCAGCCCATTGCTGGGATCCCACCACCCTCCCCATATCTGAGGGTTAAGGGAGCTGTCCCTACTACACCAGAGATTATGAGCCCCAAACCATCCTTTCTCAGCTTCTAAAGGGAGTCTTTCCTCTAAATTCCCTGCCAGTCCATTTATCAGATCACAGTACCCATTCCATAATGAGTACCTGCACTGAACATCTGCCACAAGACAACACCAGCAATTAGTTTGGCTGAATCCTTCCCTGCCAGATCTTTACCGATTCCTTCCCTAATATCGGACAAAAATATATCCACTCCTCATATGGACAGTGTACCCCATCCTCCCGCTGGTGCCCAATAAGATATTTCCAGATGGGTAATTACCAGTCCAGCTCCCTATTCACGTACCTCCTGGCCTTATCGACCCACAGAGGCTTCGCACCTCTCTGCTACGCGCTGCACTATAACATTTCAGACCAAATAATCATCACTCCTTGGAAAAGATCCTGAATCTAACCAAAATCCCTCTTTGCTCTGATCAAGTTGACCCCCTTTCACATTCTTAAATTATTTTCACTAACATGAAAAATAATCACATCCAGTGCCTGCCCCCAAACTGCCAGAGCATACAAGGGGCATCAGCTGGTGCCAGACAATTCCCTTCCTTCCATGCGAGCACAGATATATCTCATCATGCAGGCCCAGCTGTAAACCTCTTGATGAGTTAGCAGCCTGCCTGTGTGCCCAGTGTATAATACTGAGCCCACAGACTGATACCACCACTTGCTTGACTTGTTTGCATGATCCTGAAATTGGAAATAGTAAAATTAGCTCCGATCATCTGCCTGGGGTCTCACATACATCTTATATGCATTTGAACACCATTGTCCAATTGCATGAATTGTCTTTGCCCTAGTTGGGCCTCTATCATTGCTGCCCTGACCCGGAATGAGTCAGAACTGAATTCATGTGCCAGTAGCCCCTGACCTTGTAAGCCCCCTTCTTAGAACTGTGAGAAATTATCATCTGTCACCATGAATAAAGAGGGTCCCCTCCCCAACTGGTCTCATCACCATATAAGTCCTTAACACCCCTTTTGGGGCAAATCCCTGCCTCACCGCCCTCCTGTAGCATTATGGACTCACCTTGCTCTCCCTGATCTGTTTTTTACTTCCTCTGTATCAAGATGACTGCTCACAACTCCCACTCTAAATCCCTCCATTCCAAAGCCCTTCCCAAAGTATCCCCCACTGACCCAGGCACTAGTTCACTTGACACTGACTCTAAAACTCAAAAAAACTACCAGGATTGCAGCCTTGAGCAGGACCACCTCCTGTCCACTTTTACATATTTTGTTTAGAACCTGCACCAAATCCCTAAGCATCTGAACAGTGATGAGATGTCAAGGATCTTCCTTAGGGTGTGTGTCTCGAGACCATCCCACTAAGAACCACTGAACTAACAGCCTGCCACGAGGATGTGGGTAACCTCTCATCCAACTGTAAGGCCCAGTAGGCAAACAGAGACGGTAGATGATGCCAGCCCATGGGTTACCCGCAACACCACATAATGAATTATCTGGTCCTCTGGACTAGAGCATATCATAAGCAGGCCCTTCCTTCTCTGAAATTGCAGAAAATCATAAAAACTCCTGTCATAAGCCCTAAATGTCTGCAGTACTACCAATGTCAGTACTACTCTGAAAGCCATCATATGCCATGGATACAGAGGGCCACCAGCATCTGTTCAGGTTCCTTGTTGGCTCCCAGTGGCAGTCCTGCAGGCTGTCCACCTGTAATGCCATTATCAATCCCGGGCAGAATATTTGGCAAAAAATATATATATTAAAGTTTAAACACTGCATACAGCTGACCTTTCCAAACTCATAACCCTGGGCAATCCGGGGGACTGGCATTGATAACATGAATCACTTCCATGTTGTCATCACTCCAGAAACACACTTATTTGCAAAACCTGTTCCCCAAATAGTCACTGCCATTAAAATAGAAATGAATTCCAGAAATATTATATCCTTTACTAATCCCTTTTTGTAACCAGCCAGTGGGCCATTTCTGAGACTACCACCTCCTTCCTAAAATATCCCAAAGCCTATTCATCCCAATGCATCTGAGTGAATCTTTAAATCTGCTTCTATCATCAATTCTTCCATCCAAGAAGACACCCTTCATTAAAATTATTCAGAAATGACTTCATTTCTTAATTAATTCTCATAACATGGTTGGGCCATGACATTCCAGCAGTGGCAACTGATGGGTGCAAAATGCCCACCCCAAGGGCACAGCTCAGTGTGCAAAGTTAAGATGCTAATACTAGATAGCAGTTCCCACCGTTTAATGTTTGTGGCTACTCAAGCCTGATAGTCAGTCCTAAAAGTTTCCCCCGTTTATCCTGAGTGTCTATCTCAATCCAGAGGTAAGTCATCTGACTAGATGGCACCTCTGTTTTTTCATCTCTCAAGAGATACACCTAATCTAGCAGCCAGGCTAACACACTCCTCAGAATCTGCCCTACCTGCAAACAAAGATGGCGTCTAAATAGCATACTACTTGCGCCACTGCCCATTCCAACATTGTGCTGAATTTTTCAAATGCTGAGTGTACAATGTGATATGTCCCACCAAATTTCTAGCTGCACTCTTAGTCTAAATCACTCATCATTGTTAAACCAAGCCACGGCCTTGAATGTAGCATATGCCTGCTGGTATTGGGTCCATACGTTTGAACAATGCTGGACCTCTCTCTGCATATTTCTCTGACATCACACCTTCAGATTTTAAAAAGTGACTTTCTAGTTTTCCCAGATTCCAGCCAACCTTGTTCTTTTGCTTACTCCCTTTGTTCATTCCCTTGCTTACTCCCTCTCATTATCTGTCCTGGTTTACTTTCTGTCAGAGCTTCCCTGTGCAGCAGTGATAATATGTCTCTCTATTCACCTCTCCATATCTTATCCTTAGAAGTATAGAGAAGTGCACTGCCAATGGGTCTGACACTCCTGCATATTATAACCGTATTAATGACCAATGGCCATGGAGCCCTCAATGCCCTGAGGCCTCCCCCATGACAGTGATCCTACCCCACGTATTCACATTTGCTGTCAGGGGAGGGGCTTTATTGACAATAAAAGCACTCCCCAGCTCTCCTACACAGAGAAAAATCTAGACCCTCCCAACTCCATTCTCCTCTTCAATTCACTTCACAGATATAATATGTAACCTGGCAGTAGGAAATGAAGGCCCATTCTGATGCACCAAGGTGGAAGCTAGATCTAGCAACAAGTGGCCTCCACTGAGAACATCTTACCTCCAACACCTTTACACACAATTCACTGGGGATTTTAGTTTGAGCTTCCTACATGAATTTGCCAGAAATATGAAGAACAGGAGTATTTGTGGCACCTTAGAGACTAACAAATTTATTAGAGCATAAGCTTTCGTGGACTACAGCCCACTTCTTCGGATGCATATAGAATGGAACATTCCATTGTTCCATTCTATATGCATCCGAAGAAGTGGGCTGTAGTCCACGAAAGCTTATGCTCTAATAAATTTGTTAGTCTCTAAGGTGCCACAAGTACTCCTGTTCTTCTTTTTGCGGATACAGACTAACATGGCTGCTACTCTGAAACCAGAAATATGAAAGTGCCAGAATAATAAAGCATGAAGAGAGACCCCAACTGCTACATAAGACTGAAATCATTGAGGGCTTTATACATCAAAACCAACATCTTGAATGCTAACCAGAACCCAGTTAGAAGTCAAGGTAAACTTGGGAGTATTAGTGTAAAATATTCCATAAAACAAAACAACTAAGTAAGTGGGAAGCTGCATTTGCACTGTGTGAAGTCTTTGAGTGGTCTTCAACTGTATCTCTAAGTAGAGCACATTGCAGTAATCCTGTTTGTAGGTGACAAAGGCAAGCATAATTGTGGCACCATCCACAGCTAATAGGAACAGTCTCAACTTCCTCACTAAGTGCAGATAAACATAAGTGCTCTGGGTTGCTGCTACTGGCATCCATAAGATTGTGAACACTGGTAGCAAGGGAAAGGCAGTAACTCCTCAAATATCACCTCCATCAATTCCTTTCATTACCAGCATCACTTATGTCTTATCTGAGCTAAACCTCAAACATCTAGTTTGCAAGTAAGCATCAGTCTCAGCCAGACACTGCTAAAAATGGTTAACTGCACCCTTCAGATCTGATGAAACAGATGTAGAACATCAGTACATCAATGGCACAGCACTCATAACTAGCTCCCCAAGCAACTTCACATAAGCCAAGAACAAGAGGGCTCCCTAATAAGACCCTTATAGTTATCTGAATAAGGGAGATCTCAAGGTAAAACAACAGTCACCAAATGCCATCCCCTTCTTGGGCCTCTCAAAAAAATAGAAAGAAATCACACAGACACAGCTTCACAACACCATGTGACCAATAGTAACAAGCTTCAGTCTCAAACAGAGAACCGGTTGATCACCGGGTAGCCTGAATACTAAAAAAGTGACCTAATGGTGACACCTCTCGTTAATGTTTCCTAACTCTTTCCATTAAAAGTCCCTGTTCTCAGTTGCTGATCATGTGTTTGTTTTCTGCTACAGTCTGAAGGTTGCGTGTGTGTGTGAGGCTGAAGGTTGCGTGTGTGAGTGACAGAGAGAGTGATTGTGATTTGTTCTGGTTTTGTTGTTGAGTCTCTTTCTTTGTTTTTTAAGTTTCAGCAAAATACCAGTACAGCCATTTCTGAAAATAAGACTAGGGGAAAATGGGTAGTTTTGCCAAAATTAAGTATTTTTTCCAACTTTTTTCTGAAGAGCTCTAGTGCATGCAAAGTTTGGAGCAGGAACATGAATTCAGACAGGGGACAATCCCGTGGTCAGAGAGGTATCTTTTGTTGTCCCCGTGAAAGTCCACCCAGATTTGGCTAAAAATTGGCATTTACACATGCTCTACAGAGCTTGTTAAAGGTCTGCTGCTAAAATCTCTGAACGTGCCAATCACACTGAACTTGCTCCCAAGCACAGAAAGCTAGAGCTTTTGATAGGGAGAGGATACAGTAGGACTAGCTGCTTCCACAAAGGTAATCTGGGTGCCGTGAGTCCTAGACTCAGATCCTCCAGTGCCTAGTGCTAATAATTGTGTTCTGTGTGCCACTTCCGTTCAAGAATCGTAGCAGGGGCTAGTATTTAGTCCACGTCTCAGTCATTTAATCAGACAGTCTTTCAGAGTACATATGTGTACAAGGCATATGCTTTGCTTTGCAATTGATAATCATTAAACCACAATCCCCCCTGCACAGCCAAGAACAGAAGTCAAGATTACTGATTCCCAACATTCCTCTGTTGCATTGTAAATACTTGTGGTTATACAAGACACAAGGGGGTACATTAAAGTTGCACAAGCACCTTAATTCTGAGTGTGACTTTGCAGCCTTAACATTCTTTCAATGTAGTGTTTTGCATGTAGTATAATACATATGATTAGCTAAAATACATAACTGTCTGCCCCAGGACTATAAGCTATACTTTTCTAAGTATATTAGAAGCTGACTCCCTCTAAAATGCTGGCAGCATCAACATCTAATCGATATGCATGTTCACCAGCAAAGCTGACTAGTACATCTGTTCTGTGAAAAAACATACATACTGCCTCTAGTACAATCAGTGTAATTAAAAATTAACATGCATTAATTGTTAGAGCTGATGTAAACAGCTGATGTTCTACTTAGCCCTGTCTTCTGTATATATCATTAGGCAAAGTCAAATATTGTTAAGTAAACAAGCAACACTTACAAAAAGAAATAGAAAACTAATTCCAACTAAATAAATTGACAATATAGTGCAAGTCATTAAAACAGTTGAGATAATTATTAGGCCATTGGACTAACAGAGAGAAAATCATAGAAGACACATTTAATTGTTTGAATCTCATTTCTGTAAATGTATTTAGGCATTGTATGAAATATAATTTGATTTGTGTGTGGTTATTGTACAGTATATTTCCAGAAGTAGAACAGCGACCACAACGGAGCTGAAATAAAAGTAAAAGTTTGTTATACAGGTGAAGCAAAAACTTTTAAAATACATCATTCTCAACCAATTGCTCTGGTATCCTCAGGAGAAATTCTGATATGATACACAATGTTAAAGGATTTACTCTTCCCCAGATGTATCTGCATAATTCCCATCAATACCAGCAAGAGTTACATGCCTGCAACAAGGGGAGAATAGGAGTTAAATACTGCTTTCTTTTATCATTGTTATTTAAATGTCATAGCAAAATGATTTCTCCATTTTGTATACAAAACAGCAAATCTGCTCAGTACTGTATATTTCAAAGTTATTCCTTCAGATCACAGTGGTATAGCTACAGATTGCCTGGGGGGTGTCAGCTGCCCATACCCCCAGGCTCTTCTTCCCTCTGTTGAGACATGCAGTTCTGGGTGCTTCTACTGTCAATCTAACACTTCTTCCTGAAACTAATTGAAAACCAAAGTTTAAGGACATTCCCAGGTAAGCGTCGGGTACTCTGAAAACATTGTCTAATGACCAGACAATACCATCTCTTCTTGGCTGCTATTTTATTTTAAAAAATATATTTGTGCCATTCTGGAGGACAGGAGGAGGAACGGGGAGAACAATACACAAAGGAAGATTCCTCGGCAAGAGAAGAAAGTAGCAGAGCTGTCAAAGTTCTATTCAGGGACTGTATAGAATGACAATAACTAACATTTTAAAAAGGAGATGTTGCAGCATCATTTTACATTAGAGGGGATAAACAACTTCTAAGCCTGTAACCACAAAGTAAGTATGTATGACTCATAAGCATATTGTGTGTCTTTCAATGACATGGTAAATTATGGCTGAGAGAGCAATTACTAATTCCTTGGTAGTTTCTTGTCATCTAAATCAGTGATAAATTAGTCAAATTAATTTAGGTTCCAAATTTAGGCTTGGTATCAATGGGTTTTTCAAAACCTAATGTGAGTAGAAATGTTCTAAGGATTTTTTTTAAGAAGAAAAATCCAGTGACCTAGATAATTCTCTCCATGGGTTACTACTGCCTAGAGGTCTGGAAATACTGCTTGTTTGAACCCATGTTATTTCTGCATGACTCCTCACATAGGGAGCTGAGATTCTCCTCCACCTCTGTGGAAAGAGAAAGAATTTGCTCCCTTAAATCCCAAATTTCTTGAGACATGCTGGAGGCCCAGGACATCTGCTTCATAGCTCAAGCCTGGCTTCCACAACACCATGGCTTGACTAGTGTTGCCCTGGGATCCTCCAGCACCCAGTGACCTGGATGCAAAGTAGTGCACACTGGAAAACAACCCCAACTATACATATAAAATGATGGGGTCTAAATTAGCTGTTACCACTCAAGAAAGAGATCTGCGTGTCATTGTGGATTGTTCTCTGAAAACATCCACTCAGTGTGCAGTGGCAGTAAAAAAAAAAGCTAACAGAATTTTGGGAATCATTAAGAAAGGGATAGATAATCAGACAGAAAATATCATATTGTCTCTCTATAAATCCATGGTACGCCCACATCTTGAATACTGCATGCAGATTTGGTCATCCCATCTCAAAAAAGATGTATTGAAATCTGAGAAAGTACAGAAAAGACAACAGAAGTGATTAGGGGTATGGAAGAGTTTCCATATGAGGAGAGATTAATAAGACTAGGACTTTTCAGTTTGGAAAAGAGATGATTAAGGGGGGATATGATAGAGGTCTATAAAATCATGACTGGTGGAGAAAGTAAATAAGGAAGTGTCATTTACTCCTAATAACACAGGAAATAGGGGTCACCAAATGAAATGAATAGGCAGTAGATTTAAACAAACAAAAGGAATTATTTCTTTATAAAATGTACAGTCAACCTGTGGAACTCTTTGCCAGAGGATGTTATGAAGGCCAAGACAATAACAGGGTTTAAAAAAGAACTAGATAAGTTCAGGAAGGGTAAGTTCATCAATAGCTATTAGCCAGGATGGGCATGGATGCAAAACCATGCTCTGAAGTGTCCCTAGCCTCTGTTTGCCAGATGCTGGGAATGAGCGACAGGGGATGGATAACGTGATTATTACCTATTCTGTTCATTCCCTCAGAAGCACTGGCATTGGTCACTATTGGAAGACAGGATACTGGGTAAATAGACCATTGGTCTGACCCAGTATGGCTGTTCTTATGATTCTTCCTTCAGGCAGGTATTCAGAATATAGAAGGAAGACTAAGAAAGATGACAATGACATGGCTGTCTTAATCATGTATTTCCAGTGGGGGGGGGATTCAGAAGAGAGTACATGCTCTAGCTCACTCTTCCTGCATCTCATCTACCCTTCACAACCCAAAGGGCCCAGCTGATTGTGAGACACTAACCTTGGGGGTTCCATGGAAATGACATGATTTCCTCCATGCCTATCAATCCTAGATTTTCCAGATCTTCTTATAGATGGAAGAGATGTCCAGTGAAAAGGGGGGCTATTTGTTGTTGTTTTTAAATATAAACATTCCCCTACCGTGATAGGAAACCTGATACAAAATAACTGTGCTAGTGGAATTGAAAATAACTGACACTACAGTGTGACTTATCAGTCTAGTTTTCATTGTTCAGACTAAGTGATATGTAAAAGGGTAGAAGTATAAATGGTAAAAATAAATCAGAGTATAAAAATATTTCTAATTTAGTATTTAAGGTGTTATTGATTGCACAGGTAAGGGTTATTTTTATAAATCTATTTAAAAAAAACCTTGTCCCTTTCAACAAAATATCTGGAAATTTCAGGTTAAAATGCAACCATTCCTAGAATCTTGAAGTAATCCCTAGAGATATCTGTAATATCTACTATTTTCCAAATTACCATTCATGAAAATATTTTAGTAATAAGGACAAATCATCATCAATTTCAATCATATTTGTTGTAACATTATTTGTGAAGGGTTCTAAAGCAAATCTCGAAATTTGTTAGCAGTACCTGTTGGTGTCAGAGAACTATAAATGATATAAGTTAAATTACACAATAACAGTAATTCAAAACAAAGCCTAAATGTAATTTAACTTTAAAATTAGCCACCACAAAATATAGAACACAAGATAAACATGAGAGGTTTGATGGATCTTCATGTCTGAACTATATTTTAGCTTTCATAAGGTATTCCGTTTGATTTCGGTTTGGAGTTCTAATGTTCAGTAGATCCACATTGGCACTCAACCTAATAATGCTAAGGAACATTAATAAATGGCCTGATTCCTGGAGATCTTATGGCATCATTGTTTTACTTAGATGGCTTTAATTAGACTGAGGTCATCTGAATTATTATCATTTTAAAGAACAGCACACCTTGGAGAGAAAGTTCCTGTCTGACTCTACTCCTTTGGAATTCCAATAAAGGCTCACAAGCACTGCTCAGCTGTTTCATAACAATATCAGTCTAGTGATGAACCAAATGACTTCTGATTTGTGCTATTTAATGTCCTAATGGCTTGACTAGTTAGCTAGATAATTACAGTGTATGATTTATCCAACTCATTTATAAATATTTATAATAATGGATAGATTAACCTTTGGGATTTCTTTCCTGCAATCCCGTTGGTTAAAGCAGGATCACTTGACAAAAAATGGTGCCTGCTGTTGCCTGCAAACGAGCAATAGAGCATGTAGCAGGAACATTATACAGCTCTCTACATCAGTGGTGATGTCTAAAGTGGACAGATGAAGGAGGCTCTCCTGCCAGCTTCTCACTGGGTTCTCCCCAACAGTTAGTGAAGCTAGTCCTCTCACTTTGCCAAAGCCAATTCCTCAGGAGGGAAATGGCTCTCTCCTTATTTGTTACTTCCTACTTATCAAGCCAAAAATATTGAGAACATCACCCCCTCAGTATTATAGCACTTCCAAGCCCAACTGAAAAAAAGATATATGAAAACAACAAATAGGGAAAAATTCATCTAAAGTTTTCATACCTCCAAAAATGTTCAGTATTTTGATGAGGGTTTTGGTTAGCTCAAGATTTATCTGTATCAGGTTGAGCTGGAAAACAGTCAGAACTTTAAGAAAATATGTGTCTTGATATAGAGCTAGAAATGCATCCTATGCATGACTATGTGTCCGAAAAATCCACTACTGCATTTGAGTAGACATAAGCAGTATACTGGAGTCAGCTGAAGGAACGTATTCCATCATTGCCTTTTCTAGATTTAGGGAGACCCTGGCTCTCTTAGTCAGTCTGGAAGCTAGGGAGCCACATAGAACCACCAGATCAGTCTATCTGTCTAGGTGAACCTGTGACCATCATGTTTGCATGTCCCCTGTTCTGTTTTAGCAGCATTCTGCCATATATTTCCTGTTATAGCAGTCTCAGATGATGACCTGGCACAATTGTTCATTTTAAGAACATTTTCACTGCAGATTTGACAAAACGCAAAGAAGGTACCAATGTGAGATTTCTAAAGATAGCAATCAACCCAAGGTTTAAGAATCTGAAATGCCTTCCAAAATCGGAGGGGGATGAGGTGTGGAGCATGCTTTCAGAAGTCTTAAAAGAGCAACACTCCGATGCATAAACTACAGAACCCGAACCACTTAAAAAGAAAATCAACATGCGTCGGTCCACACTGGTGGCATCTGACTCAGATAATGAAAATCAACATGCGTTGGTCCACACTGCTTTGGGTTGTTATCAAGCAGAACCCATAATCAGCATGGACGTATGTCCTCTGGAATGATGGTTGAAGCACAAAGGGACATGTGAATCTTTAGCACGTAAATATCTTGCAACGCTGGCTACAACAGTGCCGTGAGAACACCTGTTCTCACTTTCAGGTGACATTGTAAACAAGAAGCGGGCAGCATTATCTCCTGCAAATATAAACAAACTTGTTTGTCTGAGCGATTGGCTGAATAAGAAGTAGAACTGAGTGGACTTGCAGGCTCTAAAATTTTACGTTGTTTTATTTCTGAATGCAGCTTTTTTTGTACATAATTCTACATTTGTACGTTCAACTTTCATGGTAAAGAGATTGCATTACAGTACTTGTATTAGGTGAATTGAAAAATACTATTTCTTTTTTTTTACAGTGCAAATTCTTGTAATCAAAAATAAATATAAAGTGAGCACTGTACACTTTGTATTCTATGTTGTAATTGAAATCAATATATTTGAAAATGTAGAAAACATCCAAAACTATTTAAATAAATTGTATTCTATTATTGTTTAACAGCGCGATTAATCGCAATTAATTTTTTCAATCACTTGACAGCCCTAATGTTTATTATCAAATCCTACAGCTGCTAAAATACTTTACTAATATATCTCCATTGGAAAATGATCTAGGGAAAAAGTATGTATATGTTTAGCAAGACAAATAGAATCATGTTTATTATATTCTTTTATTATATTAAACAAATTCTTATAAAGTTACCGATTGTTACACAAAAGAAAATGTATAACAATATAAATTTAAAAATATCACTCACAGAATTTTATCTCTAAAAAGGCAGTGCTTAACTATGCTTTCCAACTAAAAGGAAACAGCTTCAATTTTCAAAGAATAAATCATGTTACTTAAATTCAGATTTGGTTCAGATTCTGGAGCTCATTGTAAGTAGAACAATTTTTTCCCCTATAAAGATTATGCCAATGTTTTGCAGTGATGCATGAGCATTTCATTCTAATGTCTAGCTATCCATCCAATATTCCTTATTATCTCAAAACCTATGTCATCATACTTTTCCATTCAAAGTGTTTCTATGTTCTGTGAAAATTTTCAATTTTGGTGAAAAATCAAAAGCTGAAAATTTTCTGCCAAAAATGAAAATTTCAATTTGGAAAAGCTCAGTGGGGGGAGGGATAGCTCAGTGGTTTGAGCATTGGCCTGCTAAACCCAGGGTTGTGAGTTCAATCCTTGAGGGGGCCACTTAGGGATCTGGGGCAAAAATCAGTACTTGGCCCTGCTCGTGAAGGCAGGGGACTGACTCAATGACCTTTCAGGGTCCCTTCCAGTTCTATGAGATAGGTATATCTCCATATATTATAACTCCCATGATGTATCACAGTCCTCTTGCAGAGTTGCTAAGGTGCACAGTGAGAGTCAGTCACACTGCAAAACTTTTGGTTTTAGGGTGTTTGGTATTTCAACAAAAAGTTGAAGTTTTCTGCAGAAAGCAGAACTTCCCAGAAAACATTTTTGTTCAGTCAAAGCCCCATTTTAACCAACTGTAATGCAGATGTAAAATAATGTGTTGTTTGCTAATTATTCATCTAGTGGCGAGCTTCAGAGGAGACAGTCAGAAAAGCCTTCCACACCCCCAAAATCTCAAGGCAGCCGGTGTTTGAGAAACTACAAGTTTGTTTAATTTTTTTTCCCCTTCAGTAGCCTGCCAACCTTAATGAACTAGCTGGAGCTTATAAAAGAAATGGCCATATTATCCAATATAATGAAGTTCTTCAACACAAATATTGTCATATTCCTTCAGACTATGCTCAATTGGCAAGGAAGTGTGTACATATACATATAATGCTTCCTTCTACTGGATAAAATCAGAACTGCTCAACTGTATGTCATTGGCCCTATTCTTCTAAGAGCTAATCCTGATTCTCTTATAGCTTAAGAAGCTTTGAAGCAAAAGGGCACATATGAGTTACATCCCCTCTAGCCATGAAGTTGAGTGATCATGGCCTGCAGAATAATATCAAGCACGAGGTTCCTAGCTAGTCACTGATTTGTCACAATATAATAGACTGAAGCATCAGTTCTTTGTGACTATTTTAGAATTACTTGTTTTGCATAGCTATTTGTTGTAAACTCTGTACTTACCATTTTGTATAGCTTCCCACCCTCCCACAGTATTTCATTTCGCACTCACAATGGTATCCCTCCAATACCTTTGCATTTATATTATGTTAACTTTGGATCAAATATAATCTGAATGCACATATTTAGCCTTCTTCATGGAATCAGTTCAGACCCTGAGAGTAAAAATCAGTAGATAAAATCCAGCTCTGATAAATTAAAAAGCTTCCAGCTATGCACATTAGTTCAGTCTAGGCACCTCGTGTGTATGAGCAGTAATGAGAGGTGAGCAGCAATGAGAGGAGATCTACATATAAATGAACAAGTCTGTTATAACACAATTCTGCACGAATGCTGCATGTAGGGTGTGTTTTTCCCCCCTCCTCCTGCTCTGTCTCTGCGTATTGGCAGCTTTAACATACATCATAATTTTGCAGTCTGCTCATGATGCTGGAATCTGGTAAGAAAGTGTACAGTGATCCTGAAGCAATCTTTGTGGTTTCCATTGCACAGCTAGCAGGTATACTAACCTCTAGGCTTGGCATCATTACTGTGACATTACTTGTACACCAAAGACAGGCTCAACCCCTAGGGAGAGTAGAGATGGAATAGGTTACAAATGAGCCTTTTGAGACCTCAGCCAGCTGTACTGCAGATTTGCAAGTGTTGATAGTGCACTGCTATGAATTGCAGCTTCTGTTTTGTCCAGACTGCTTTAGGCAATAGTGCATTCTCAGGTATGCTCTGTGGGCTATGAATCAGAAAAGATAGCAACAGAATGAAGGAAAAGTAGTAGTGACCGTGGAAAGAAATTAATTTTAAAATTGATCCTTAAGCACATTAACACAGAACTGTGCATCTAGCTCAGATGAATACATACATTTACTAAAGAATAAAGAATGGATATTGATCAAGAGTGCACTATGCCATCGCTCCCATCTTAAACCTTGTTACTGTCCAACCCCAACAAAATGATTAAACTACTATAAAGTGGGAGCATAACTGGTTTAAAAAACCCCAAACATACTCAAACAGTAGTTTGTCAGCTGTCCCCTGTCAAACGGGGAGGACACAGGTAGTGGGGTTCCATAGAGGTCTGTCTGGGTATTGATACTATTCAATGTTTTTCACTAATGACTTGAATATCAGAGTGGAGAGTGTGCTTGTAAAATCTGAAGATGACACCAAGCTGGGAGGAGTTGCCAGCACTTTGGAGGAAAAGATTAGAATTCAAAATGACCTTGATAAATTGGAAAACTGGCCTGAAATCAATAAAGACAAGTGAAAGTACTACACTCGGGAAGGAAAAAATCAAATGCACAAACACAAAATGGGGAATAACTGGCTGAGCAGTAGTATTGATGAAAAGGGTCTGGGCATGATAGTGGATCACAAATTGAATGTGAACCAACATGATACAGTTGCAAGAAAGAGTAATATCATTCTGGGATATATTAACAGGAGTGTTGTATATAAAATACAGGAAATAAATGTTCTGCTCTACTCAGCACTGGAGTGAGCCTCATCTGGAGTAATATGCCCAGTTTTGGGCACCACACTAAGAAATATGCGGACAAAATGGAAGAGGTCCAGAGGAAAGCAGCAAAAATGATGGAAGGTTTAGAAACCTGACCTGTGAGGAAAGGATATAAAAAATAGTCATATTTAGTCTTAAGAAAATAAGATGGATGGGGAGACCTGATAACTATCTTCAAATATGTGAAGGGCTGTTATAAAGAGGACAGTGATCAATTGTTCTCCATGTCCACTGACAGTAGGACAAGCAGCTTAATTTGCACCAACAGAGATTTAGGTTAGATATTAGGGAAATCTTTCTAACTAGAACAGTTAAGTACTAAAAATAAAATTTTAAAAAATTAAAAATTAAAAAAATATATATAAGTACTGGAATAGGTTGCCAAGGAAGGTTGTGGAATCCTCATCCTTTGAGGTTTTTAAGAACAGGTTAAACAAACATCTGTCAGGGATGATCTAAGTATACTTGGTCCTGCCTCAGTGCAGAGGGATGGACTAGATGACCGCTTGAGGTCCTTTTCAGGCATATATTTCTATGATATCTATGAAAATGTGTCAGCAATTAGAAAGGTAAATGCACCAAATTACAATGGATTCCTATTTATTACTCATGCATTGAAAACATAGTGCATCCGTAACTAACACTCCCACAGTAAAAGCCATGGGACAGGGGAAAGATCACTCAAGAAATCCTAAATGATTCACTTTTCAGGAAGCATGCAATAGAAATTCTGCAAAGAGGTTTGTCCCTCACAGAAAGGAGGGTGCTGCTTCCAAACTTTTCAGATCCAGGTCATCCACTTAGAGATGTTCCTTTGCACTATACTCCACCCCTGCTCCATCACCAACAACGCGGTTCCGTCAAGCATCATGCTGCCATTGGATGCCCCACTGCAACTGCACCCTACATTTTCACCAGGTGTTGACAATTATCTTAACAGCATTAACTTCTGCTAGTTATTCTGGCAGGAATACCATTTGATTCAGAGAGGAGCATGTAGCAAATATTTCCTCTCTCTCCCACAGAGACACACTCAAAGCCGCAATGTGCTGAGTTAGTGCAGACGGACTTCTGTGGGCTCCCAGAAATGAGGAAGCATGATGTAGAAATGCTGATGCACCCCTCCCCAATGCTTTGAGGAAAATTTACATCCCTTTAACTCCCATTTGCTCTCCATTGAATGGAAGGGAGACTATAAGGCTGAAATGAGATTTGTGGCCTTTTAAAATAAATAAATCCTTGAAAATGTAATAGCCTCCAATGTGGCTATATTCGCTGATAAAACGTTTAATGAAATATGCCATTCCCAGTACAAATAATTGTCTTTGTTTTCATCATTTTGCCTAGTGCATGGTAGCGGGCTACAGAGTACTATAAGATTTTTCTGATCTATAATCAGACAGTTCATAAAATCCTAATGGAAATGAAGATTTTGCTATTTGGAGTGGTCAAATTTCCATTTTCAAACATATCACATTTTAAAACTGAGGCTGGCATTTTGGTTTGCTCTGAGTTTTAGGATAATAGCAAATTACACAGAAAATCTACCAATTCTTTGTCAAGTGAACTATGCAAAAAAGAACTATTAGTTCATAGTTCATCCGTGAGAGGGGAGAGACATCCTGAATAATAATTTTTTTAGCCTATGAGGACCATTTATTTGCAAATAGCTCTACTATTTGTAGATTTAAATATGTCAGAATTATTTAAGAAATCATTGCTTTTGGGATTAGAGATGTTGCTGTTTGTGGTTTTTTTAGGGTGACCAGATAGCAAGTGTAAGAAATCAGGACGGGGGTGGAGGGGTAATAGGTGCCTATATAAGAAAAAGCCCCCAAAATCGGGACTGTCTCTATAAAATTGGGACATCTGGTCACCCTAGGTTTTTTTTTTTAATATATCCATTGTTTCAACAGAGAAAAAATTTACAGCTCTAATATATAACATGTACTTTCACTTATAACAATGACTTTAATATATTAAGTTGAGGGAGATGAAGACTGTGGGGACAAACTCTCTTCTCATTTACACTGGTGTAAATCTAGAGTAACTCAATTCAAGTCAATGAATTACCATGTGAACAAGATAAGAACCTGGCCTCACCTAAGTGCTCAGTTTTTGCTTTCAACTCCTTGTAATTAGTTTTAACTGTCATAACTGGCAAGAAGCAGGATTCCTGCTTCCAAACTTGTACTTACAGATGAAGACTTAAAATTGTGTATTTATTTTTTGATAAAAAGATAAAGTCCTAAATACTATTATATCCACTAACCTGTATATGAACTGCTTCTACCTCTCCCCAAAACATAATTTTACATTGATTTTTAATTATTTTAAATATATTTCTTAGTAGGGTTTATGTTGTATTGTTTTTCTTTTGTTGAGATGATAATTGGAAGAGGAAGTTTCTTTATTTTGGGTTATTTTTTGTAGGAAAGTAAACTCTAAAGTGTAATTGTATTAAGACGCATCAGAAGGCAGAGTTTCAGGCACTGTTGTTTAGAAATTGAAGTCCACCAGGCACATAAATATAGAAAAAAATAAATACATAAACGAAAGATTGGTTGGCTAAATTAATCTAGTATTCCATTTTTTAATGCCAAGGCCCTGAGGCGTAACCCATACAGGAAATTATCTGTGAATCAAGCTTTGAATCAAACGAGGAAAAGAAATTCCATTGAGAATTCACCACATTGGTTACAGCACAGGGACATACCCATCTGTAAATAAATGTATTTTGGCTTTTGAGCCCTGCTTACATGATGTTAATTATGCATAAAGCTGTGTGTATTTCTGTAACACAACACTATTAATAATTTCCTATTAGAAGTTTGTCAAAAAACAGAATTATCTCCTGTATGTATTGTTTATATTTATATTTTGTTTTATAATCCTATAAAGTGTTTCAATGAGGAATCCATTTGGGATTTGCTTTTGCTTTTTAAATTCTGAATAAAATTGTGATTTGCAGGGACTAATCACAGTATTGGCTTCAGCTAGTGCAGTCAGATACTCTGGAAGCTTCTCCCCAAAGCTCTGCCAGCAGTCCTAACCTGAACTATCCCTAGTATTCCAATTCAAGACCCACTTGGAGTAGTCAGTTGCCCATCATGATGAATTATGCTAAGCTACATGATGATGCTGTGATGCTCATAAAGAGAGGCTAGGGGAAGTCCTAGGGTTGTCAACTTTCTAATCGCACAAAACTGAACACCCTAGACCCGCCCCTTGCCTGAGGCCCAACTCCCTCCCCCGCTCTTCCCTGAGGCCCTGCCCCTGCTCACTACATTACCCTACCCGCCCCTCAGTGGCTCACTGTCCCCCCGCATCACTCACTTTCCCAGCCAATGAGAGTGCGGAGCGGGTGCTTACGGCGGGGGCCGTGGGCGGATCCCCGTGGCCCACCTGCCTAGGAGCTGGACATGCTGGCCGCTTCCAGGGTGCAGTGCGGTGCCAGGACAGGTAAACACTAGCCTGTCTTAGCACCACAGCACTGCCGACTGGACCTTTAATGGCCCAGTCGGTGGTGCTGACCGGAGCCACCAGGGTCCCTTTTCGACAGGGTGTTCTCGTCGAAAACTGGATACCTGGTCACCCTAGGAAGACCATCCTATTCATTGTCAAGTGTGACCCTGTGAATTTAAATTTCCAGAAGTGACATTCTATATATTAATCCAGAACACAACACAACCCCTTCTTCTGTCCTTGTCACTTTGGGGGTTGGTCTGTTTATTTCAGACATGGGCTCAAACCGAAACCCAAGGCCCAGCCTGACAAATTTTGTAGGGTTAGTAATACAGATCAGGATCCAGATCAAATTTTAGCAGACAGGGCCTCTCTCTAGATCATTTTTTAAATTGAAAATGCAATTTTAAAAATTATAGATACAATTCTGACTGGAATTTGGATGCAGTGGAAGAGGAAAAGCACAGACATGCATGCCATCATGATTATCCCAGGAATACGGTGACCAGATGTCCTGATTTTATAGGGACAGTCCCAATATTTGGGGCTTTGTCTTATATAGGTGCCTATTACCCCCCCTCCTCTGTCCTGATTTTTCACACTTGCTATCTGGGCACCCTATCCAGGAAGCAGGCATATTTTTGTATCCACACTACAGCATAGTCTTATATATACACTCATCTTACTGTAAAAGGGCCAAATCCTCAGTGCTGTTGATCTTCAACTTGTGTTAACTTCAGTGGCAGATGAAAGCACTCAAAATTTCCCATAAAGCACACACCACCCTCTGGCGCCCATTCCTGAAAGCCTCCTGAGAAATTGGAGGTGTCATATGAGCATCCAGTAAAATTATTTGCTAGCAGATGGAGTCCTGTTTTACTAAAAGGACAGTATCAGCTCAATTCAGGCCTAAAATGCATGTTTTGTAAAACAGAACAAGCAGGCTTTCCTAAAGCACCTATCACCACAGTAAACAGGTTTTCACAAAATCCAACATCTAAAGAATTGTTTCATTAATTTAAATTTGTTTTTATAAGAACAGCTTTATAGTTGGATTTTAAACATTAATAATAAGCACAGAGTTTCTCTTCCACAGAATTCAATACACTTTACAAAGATGGGTGAACCTCATTATTCCCTTTTTACCAATGAAGAAACAGAGGCATATTTTATGGCTTGCCTAAGGTCAGTTAGTAAGCCAGCAGCGCAACCAGAAACCCAACCCACATTTCATCAGCTCATCTTCCTCTAGGCAGCCTTGTTCTATTTCATGGGAGTCAAAGTAAAACCAAAGTGAAACTGATTTATCTATTTTCCTTGGTTAAAGCTGAATGAAATGCAGGATGTAAACAAACGGTGTAATTTTTAAAAATTAGATTTTTAATTTTTTTCCATTTAAAACAAAAAAGTTTTAAACCGACAGTATCTTTTTAGAAGTAATTATAGAACTATAAACAATTTACAGATGTTCCATGGAAAAATAATATCTTATCTATCGTCATTCAGACAAAGCTTTACAGAACAGATACTTCCGCATGTTTCTCACAGTTGCCATCTACATTTGCCTCTATGAGGGTCATTTAGCTGCTCCATGAAAATCTGTGGCAGTTATCTCAAGGAGAAGTAGTAACTTGGAGCCTCACATACACAGATTTAGCTAAACAAATGTAGGAACTCTAAAAGGGTGCAAAGAAGGCAGGAAGGAACTTCCAGTTGTTATAGTTCTGCCCTTCCAACAAGAAAACACAGCAACTTTATTGACAGGCATTGATATCTCAGTGAAATATTTTGGAGCTTTGATAAGGTTAAGAAATAGTGACAGTAACTGCTTATGTTAGACTATGAGGTCCATTGGGTAAGGTCTTTTATAATGCACATACACATCTGTAAAGCACCAAAACACATCTGGTGATCTATGATTAATCGTCATATATCATCCTCCTGGATTTTACTTTGCAAAGGAAAGGATATTTCCTCCACCACTTAGAAACAGTCCTTTGACCTAGATTCCAACGAACCAAAGCTTCAAAATGGTAAGCCATTCTCATGGGCAGGGAGAGTAGCCTCTTCTATTTGGAGAAGATAACTAAGGCAATATGCCTCTTTTCTGTAAACGTCAGTAAAAGGAAGGGTAGTAACATGATCCAGAGATATCAAATCTAAAGAATTAGTCATAATGAAAATCTTTTAAAAAACACAAAACGTGCCTCTCTTTTAAAATTGTTCAAAAATTCATTTATTTATTAGATAAACTCATGCAGCATCCAGCACTACAGTGAATGGGTTAAAATGGAGTTCAAGTAATTACAAAAACGTCTTTTCTTGATGACAAAAGTAAAGAGAAAGATTTGGGAACCCCAGATAGGAAAATGTGCACGGGGAAAGGATTCTATGGGAAAGGGCATTCTATCAGAGTTCTCACATTTGTTGTCCTACAACCGAGGAGGAAAACACAACATGGACCAAATTGTGCTATCAGTTACAATGCTGATAGTCTGAGGTTTATACTGGTGTAAGTGAGAGCAGAACATGGACCCCAATATCTTTGATTAGAAGACATTTGGGATTTAGGCTGGACATTAGGAAAAATTTCCTATCTGTTAGGGTGGCTAAGCACTGGAATAAATTGCCTAGGGAGGTTGTAGAATCTCTTTCATTGGAGATTTTTAAGAGCAGATTAGACAAACACCTACCAGGAATGGTCTAGATCAGTGTTTCCCTACACAAGCGGCATCCCAAGTTTGGGAAAGCCCCTAGTGGGCCAGGCCGGTTTGTTTACCTGCCCCGTCCGCAAATTCTGCCGATCGCGGCTCCCACTGGCCGCGGTTAGCTGCTCCAGGGCAATGGGAGCTGCTGGAAGTGACAGGAAACACAGAGCTGAATATTTGGGAAACACTGGTCTGGATAATATTTAGTCCTGCGAGGAGTGCAGGGGACTGGACTAGATGACTTCTCAAGGTCCCTTCCAGTTCTATGATTTTCCTACATCACTTTCCCCTGCAGCTTTCATGGTAAAGGGTGACTACTTAACAAGAGTTATTAACAAATAAAGGCATCCTCCAAACAAAGATAGACAGCATTTCTTTATAGTTCAACTGCTTCCAAGTTAGGTAAGTTTGATGGAATTTTACAGGCTTTTTTTTGTGTCTGGCGTGTAAGGCTGGGATCGAGGACTGGAATTTCCCTTCCCATTCACATCTAGCAATATCATCAGGTCCCCTAATCTCCCACTGTAAAATTCAAGTGTCTGACTGTATTTCTGCCAGCAGAGCCTTCTCATCTACCCCCTGATTTAAAGATTCAGCTGCCGTGCATTAAATGAACCTGTTTTGCTGGCAGGTGCTTGCTGGTTTTTAGGCTTTAAACAGTACCATTGCTATCATTTATAAGGATAACATCACAATTAAGAATGTATGAATAATTTAAAAATGAGTAGCATTTAGTTTCACACTCTGCCTGCTGAAGGCATTTTAAAATGCAAGTTCTTTATTTTATTACAAAACACTGGCTTGTCTTGGTAAAGGGAGATGAAAAGTTACTAATTTCAGGCTTTAGTTCAAACCCTTTAATCTTACAAATAAGTGCCTTCAGTGAGCACTTTGTTATCTCCTAAAGCCTCTACAGAGTTGTTCATATTCTTTGTCTTATTCTGAGATTCTTACCTTATCCTAGGTGAACCAAATGACACAAGGGGAATGCCACTGGAGAAAATCATTATTTAATGGAGCTTTTCTTTTTAAATCCTAACTTGTACTGTTGGCAAATATTATGAAACATGCTCATTTCATTGCAATAAATAATGGTATATAATTAAAATTCCATTCTGTTGTTGAGAACAGTGTGATAAACTGTTTGTGAATTGGTAATTCTATTTATTAAAAACAGAGGCATTAATTTTGACACATTGAATTATTGTGCAGACAAACAGATCCTGTGTTTTAATTAAATGCTTCTATTTGATGAGTTTTTTTATATTAAGATTTAATACCAGATTCTTCAATTCATGCATTACGTGGTGGGGTACAATTTCAGCAGGGTGCCCAGGGACTTATGATCATAACTTCTTTTAGTATTCATCGGGGCTATCAACAGAACTCCCCATGTAACCACTACACAGGTATCCCCCCTTCCTGTCAAACAGGATAAAACTGACCTTGTTTTACCAGTGCCTTCACCTGTTTCTCATTCTTTTCCAATTCTTTAGTGAAATTTCTAGTTTGCTGCTGCATTTTTTAGTTTCAAATGCTGAAGCAGAGCTGAATATTTAAAAAAAAAAATAAAAAAAATAAACAACCATACTGCTTTGCGCTTTCTTTCACATTAAGCTACATTTAATATTCATTTCACATTTTTTTTTCTATTAATTAAAAGTAAACCGTGTATTGTATGGTACATTATCCCTCTAACAGCCCCATGTGGAGATCATGAAGTGGAAGACTAATGGTGTAGACTTTAGCATTTAGTTTTAACCAGAATAATTTACATATCTGTGAGAAGAGTCCAAGGCATGTGTAAATAAGCAGAACTCTTAAGATATCAAGACCCTTGCTTAGTTTACTATGGACTGGAGAGCCATAGGCTGTGTATTTATTCCATCAGTCAGCTAATTTAATGAGACTTTATACAGCATCTATTTCTGCAGAAAAGACAAAACTTATTAAGGAGAGGCATGTGGCAGTAAGAAAAATGTGTTTGTTTGCTTTTTTATTCTATTACCCCAAGTAGTAAAGGTGATCCTATTCACTGTTCATTAAAGTTTACCTTTATAATTCATCAACAGTTCTATGCTGAGATTTCAAAATTCAAGACTGATTAAAATTTAATGTAAAAGGCCACAGATTTGGGGTGAATTTTCAAGAAAAATAGCTTCACAACTTCAATCTATGTATTTCATTACTGTACATCTCTATTAGAAAGCACAATCAAGTCTATTAGAGGCCAGACATTAGCACTGAAATGGCATTTTCCCTTAAAAGTCTTTTAGCACAACTTCAACTTAAAAAACCCAACTTTGTTTGAGAACAGAGAAAATTATAAAAAGTAAACTGCGCCTGCAGCTCTCTAGTCCAAACCCCGCTCCCATTTACACCTGTGCAACCCCACTGATTTTAGTGGGTATAACTGAGGGCAGAAAATGGCCCAATATGTCTTAGCTGACTGCCTACAATACGAGAGGAATACTGGAAACATGGAAACAAACAGTTCTGAATGACATCAAGCACCTCACCATGAAATGGGAAGATTCGGAGAGAAGGGCAGTTGACAGGCAAGGATGGGAAATGTGGGTAGCCCAATGTGCAGCAAAGCACGGGATGGACTAAGATCTAAGGTAAGGTCCTATTCAGGAATCCTCAAGTATTGCAATAGTTATTTAAACAAACACCCTGTGAAAAGCCTCCATATGAGAAATTCAGAATGATATCCAATTCAATGCATTTTTTATATATCTTTATCCTTATGTTTTCATATGGCCTGGTGAATTTGTGGCAAATCCATAGAAACCTCAGATTTGTGTGATATTTTATTCTCTTTTCATACAGAAAAATGTTCATACAAAAGACCTACATCAAAAGCTAAATTCAGGAAAATGCCACCCATATACATCAATAGGTGGGGGAAATTGATGGGGCCGGCAGTGAAAGGGGAACAGTCTCAGCAGCAAGGAAGGGAGACACTCACCAGGGGACAATAGATAGCTCCTCCCCCTGGGAGTCTCTGGCACCCATTCGTCAGCTGAGGGAGAGGGGTGCTGATTGGCCAGCACGTCCCAGCTCCCAGAATTTAGCCCAGCACAAGGGCCATGTGGAGCTTCTTTCAGTTCTGTTTCAGCAGCCCACCCTACCCACCTGAACCAGGAATGGGAACATATCCTGACAGATGCTGCAGGATCTAGCCAATCAACTGTTTAGGGAGTCAGGAAGGAATTTCTCTACCATGGGCCAATTGATGGAGGACCAGGGAGTTTTTTGCCTTCCTCAAAGCACTGCAAACTACAGTGGGTTAAGCAGAAATGCACCTGGTATCTAACTGAGGTGGTGCTTGTGGCGTTTACTCATTGCAACTTGACGCTAAGAGAATAAAATTAATGGATCCCGGTGGTAAAAGACTTAGGTTTTTGGTGATGGCCCTAGGGCTCATGTGATAGGGTGAGACCTTGTGACCTGAGGTAAGATTCTATGACCCTCATAGGCTGAGGTCCCCATCCTACAGCACTCTGTCCCCCTTGTGTGGGGGAGGGGGAGAATACTAGGACTCAGAGAGCTGAGTCCTGTGGGATAGGCTGAGGAGAGCCTACCCCGTACTATGGGTTATATGGTAAGATGCCCTATAACCCTGGTGCCAGTTACAGGATATGTGGTAAGGTGCTCTGTAACCACCGCACTGAAACCACTTAAATGCCTGGTATAGAAAAGTATGGGTGATGGGCGGGTAGCATCCCTCCTTTGTTGTTAAAGTTTAATAAAAGTTGTGGCCTGCCATTTAATCCCATGCATGTATCTGTCCTCATTGTGCCACTGTGTCTGTCCACAGCAAGTCCCTTTTATCTGTGACTTAGAAAGCCAGAATATGCCCTAAAGAGATTGGTTTAAGAACAAACAAATCTCTTTTCCTTGCATTTAGCCTAAAAAGAATGAATCCATCCATACTCAGAATGATTTGTTTCAATTATTTGTTTACTTGCCAAAGCATATACTGTGCTGGAAGTTCAATGTGAACAAGTTTGAAAAACAAGAGGAAAGAGTAAGCCCTTGAGTAACTGAAAACTTTTACCATATGAAATTCTGTTAGTTTGTCTTAATCCAGTCCTCAGCCAGAGTTTTTTCCTTGTTCTCCCATATATTTAGACAATGTAATAAATGCCATACAGAAAGTGTATTTTAGTCAATAGTTTCCCCCAAGCAAAAAAATATAAAAGCAATACTTGATTGAAGAACTAGAGGCAGATGACAATTTGCAGTCAGAGTAAGGAGTGCTCAGACGCTAGAGGTCACTTTAATGCCCCTTCCCAGATCTTACTGATTATTATATACCAGTGGTTCTCAACCAGGGGTACACATACCACTGGGTGTACATAGAGGTCTTCCCGGGGGTACATCAACTCATCTAGATATTTGCCTAGTTTTACAACAGGCTACATAAAAAGCACTAGCAGTTATTACAAATTAAAATTTAATACGATTATTTGTTTATACTGCTCTATATACTATACACTGAAATGTAAGTACAATATTTATATTCCAATTGATTTCTTTTATAATTATATGGTAAAAATGAGAAAGTAAGCAGTCTCAGTAACTGTTTGCTGTGGCATTTTTGTATTTTTACGTCTGATTTTGTAAGCAAGTAATTTTGTAAGCAAGCAGGTGAAACTTGGGGTTATGCAAGACAAATCAGACTCCTGAAAGGGGTACAATAGTGTGGAAAGGTTGAGAGACACTGTTATATATAATATATTTTCTTCCTTTCCACTCTCTCCAGAATGAAAATGTAGCTGGATTTTTTTTTTTTTTTGCATCTTTTATCTATTTAAGTATAAGATAATCCTCAGTATTTAGAATCCTCTACTATTTGTTTTTAGTGTCTTCCTCATTTTTACTTCCCTTCTAACATCACAGTGTAGTCCTACTTCTTCAAGGGAAGCTTGTGTTGAGTGACTTGTCTGTAGAGCAAGAGGTTACCATCTACATTGTGTTACGGTCATGAGTGGAAATACTTAATGTGTGCGCCTTTTCTCTTTCAGTTTTGTACATTTAGGAACATGCAATCCACAGGTAACACCAGAGACCTTTTTAAATGCACAAACATGTACATTAGTACATATTAGATATTCATGTAGGACAAGTTTTTTCCAAATATATCACTGAAATAAATCTGATATCTATTTCTATAACCGTTTTCTTCACTTAGGAACATAAGAACCACCCTCACTGGATCAGACCTGAGGTCCGCTTACGTCAGGTATTCTGTCTCCAACAGTAGCTAGCACCAGATGCTTCAGAGAAAGGCATCATAACTCCTCCATGGGTAGATGGGGGAATAAAATCCTCCCCATTTTAGGTCTCATACTGACCTTTAGTAGTTTGAGATCAGCTTATGTCCTGAAGCATAAGGTTCAGCTTCCTTTCCATAAGTTTGTTAGCATTAATTGTAACAACTCTGGACATCTTTGTTAGCCATATAAATGTCTAATCTCATTTTGAATCTCGCTAAATTCTTGTTCTCAATGGCTTCCTGTGACAGTGAGTTCCACAGTCTAACTCCACATTGTGTAAAAAAAGCATTTCTTTTCAACAGTTTTGAATTTCCCACTTTTTCATTTCATTGAATGTATCTTGTTCTTATGTTAAGAGACTGGGAGAATAGAAGCTCCCAAGCTACCTTTATTATTTGATTAGTCCTACACATCTATTATAATAAAATTATTGCCTATATAATTTCAAAAACATGGCTTCAATGAGCGTTTTCCTGAGTGAGAAGTAGTTAAGGACTGCAGAGTCTAGCCCAGTATTTCTCAAATGCGGCCACCAGAGGCTTTTCTTGCGGCCACAGCCTCCTGGGCATTCATTGGGGGTGTGGGGAGAAAGCAGTGACCCCTATCCATGCCCCTCTCCCCCCATTCTGGAGACACAAATGCTGGAGGAGCAGGCAGCCAGTGAGTTCCTCACCTTCACAGAGGTGGTGGGGTCAGACATCAGCCCTGGGGTGGTGGGCAGCAGGCTCCAGCCATGGGGCTTTGGCTTCGACTAAGCAGTGGTGGGCTCCATCCCCTGGCTGCTGGGCTTTGGGCTCAGGCCGCGGGCCACAGACTACAGGTGCAGGGCTTTGGGCTCTGTTCCCTAGGCATAGGGCTTTGGGCTCTGTTCCCCGGACTCACCCCCGCCATTACCCCGGCCCCTGTTGCCTCCAGGGCCGGCTTTAGGACCTGTGGGGCCTGATCTGAATACCGAGCGGCGGTCCGGGTCTTTGGTGGCACTTCGGCAGTGGGGAGGTCCTTCACTCAGCTTCAGGTCTTCCGCAGCACTGAAGGACCCCCCCTCTGCCGAAATGCCGCCGAAGATCCAGAGCGGACCGCCACCGGGTGAGTAAAAAAAATAGGTCTAAAGCCAGCCCTGGTTGCCTCCCTACCCATCTCCCCATCCAGGGCTTAATTTGTTCCTTGGCTTGCCGGGGCTGAGTAAATCTGCTGTGAAAAGTGATAGTTGTATGTTTGTTAATATCACTTTTCACAGCAGACTTAGTAGGTAGCTGGGAGGCTGTGAAAAGTGATATTAACATACAAGTATCGCATTTCATAGCAGCAGACTTACCAGCTATCAAGTCTTTTAAAAAAGCAACCAAAAAAGCAAAAGAAATAACAACAAATACAAGAACATGCAAAGCACCTTACTTGTGTATTCTGGTTAGGTCCAGTAAAGGATAGAGACAACTGTACATTATTTTTATTACTGAATCCACAAAAAAAACCCTACATAAGAAAATTACAATGATTTGGACATGTGTATGTACATATTTATTTGTTTTTCCTAAAATTAATTAAGTATTTTAGGAAAAATTTTCAGAGCGGTCACTAGCAAGTGTTGGTGGCCGCACTGTGAGCTACCAAAAAATTTGTGAGAACCCCAGGTCTAGCCCAAGACTAAACTAAAGAGTTAAATCCTACTCGCCTTGCTCACACAAGAATTCCACTGACCTGACTAGGACTGCTTACGTGAAAAAGGTAAGCAGGATTTGACCCTATAATCCTTACACAGAATAAGGTACTCAGTGATCTAACAGAACTTTTCATTGTTAATGGTCCTAAGTTTTTTTAACATACTTATTCTTTTATACATAAAATGAAGATAGATGCTTTAAGACAGCTAAGGATATAGATTTTATAAAAGTTTTCCAAGATGATACCAAAAAATATATGCCTTGATTAAATTATATTTCAGTTCGGCTTTATATTCTTATGATCATTTATAGGGCCCTACCAAATTCACGGCCATGAAAATCGCGTCACAGACCGTAAAATCTGATCTCCCCCTGTGAAATCTGGTCTTTTGTGTGCTTTTACCCTATATTATACAGATTTCATGGGGGAGATCAGCATTTCTCAAATTGGGGGTCCTGACCCAAAAGGGAGTTGCAGGGGGGGGTCGCATGGTTATTTTAGGGCGGGGGGGGGAGATCATCATATTGCCACCCTTACTTCTGCGCTGCCTTCAGAGCTGGGCAGCTGGACAGTGGCAGCTGTTGGCTGGGCGCCTAGCTCTGCAGGGAGTGCCCTGCCAGCAGCAGCAGCAGCGCAGAAGTAAGGGTCGCAGTACTGCAACCCCCTCTACAGTAACCTTGCGACCCCCCACACACACACCCCTCCCAACAACTCGTTTTTGGGTCAGCACCCCTACAATTACAACACTCTGAAATTTCAGATTTAAATGGCTGAAATCATGAAATTTACTATTTTTAAAATCCTATGACTGTGAAATTGACCGTGAATTTGGTTGGGCACCATATACTTACCCAGCACATTTAGGTACATTCCCCTCCCCCAAAGAGTTTACAATCTAAATAACCCAAGACAGACAAAACAAACAAGACATGGGATAAATTAGGGAGAAGCGATGGTATTCTACTAAACAACAAGAAAAAAAAGTTCAAAATACCTTATCAGATTCAAAACTACTGATAAATTAAAGAAAACAAGAAATACTATAATCACTTTTTGATCTATGAATTGTGATTTTTTTATTTAATAGTGATATCATTTATGTCTTGCTTTTTGGAAACAGGACAATGCTAGAATATCATCTACTGTATTTCATTGGGTATTTATAACAGCCTCCTGAGTATGCTTTTTCAGTTTCAGATTTTTAAGCAATTAGTTTGCAGATGTCACTAAATAAATGGCATTCGTTCCTTAAGCAGGAACCATACCTGTTAACCATCTCAGCATATTCTAGCTTTAAAGTTGGGCTTAATGTGCACAGCATGCTCAAAAACTGTACTCACAGTTCAAATGAGCTGGATTACAGACCATGACCACTGAGACCCTCACATGACAAAGCCTTTGTGTAATTAATATGCAGGGTAAAATGCTCCCTGGACAGCTGCTAACGCGATTTAAATCATGCACATAAAAAATGTAATCACAAATTTAGCATGGTGGACATTGTAGTCACACTGTGCTTGATTGCATAGAAGGTTCCAAGTGTGTTTTAAATGTCCTTTAAGATTGAGATTAGGACTTGTACTTACAAGATGCATATTAATCTAAAACTCAACATTTTTCAGTGTGGGATCACAGTAGGAGAACATTATGGGCAATAGAGGTTCATTCTAATCCCAGTAGGTAATTACACTTTGAAATAATATTCTTTAATTAAATCTTGTTTGCAGTTGATTGATTTAAACACTAAATCTAAAAACCTAAATTTGAGTTTTTATCAATTTTTGATGCTTATTGCACAGAACTTGGGCTTTAATTGATGTTTCTGAAGTTTTTAAAGCTCTTGTCCACCGTATCCTAGCTGAATTTAGTGTAATTACCAACATCATTTTTCTCCCTATAGACAACTTTCATTAGGAGTATGATAATTTTAAGTACTTTTAAAACTGTAATATGCACAATACATATTTGCTATGTATGAATGCCAATATTTTACTGGGGTTCTTTCAGAGAGCATACAGGGTATACAATGTGAACTGTTTTCAGAGGTCTTGACTACGGTATTCTGATTTCTTGAATATCATTTGTTGCACAATAATATAACAGTGAGGATATACAGCTAACAAAACAGCAATAGTGAATAGAACAAACAAGGATATTTTGCTTAAAACTTTTAGGTGCAATATAAAGTATCCATATGACTATCGCACCTTTGAGACTTAGAATGTCTTATGAAAAGTTCACATAAAAGGGTCAAATCATGCCCTCAATAATATTCATATTAGCCCAACTAGCCCAAAATAAGCCCTGTTAAGCAATTTGCCTGGTAAATATGGCCAGGTACAGATGCATAAACTGAGACTCGGAGAAGGCAAGTAACTTCCTGAGATCACAAAGCATGTGAATGCAGAGCTGAGAATAAAACCCAGGATACCTGGCTCCCAGTCCCTGGCTGTAATCACTAAACAATGCTGTCCATAAGGACAAGGAACTGACAGCTTCGCCTCCCCCAGCTTGCTACTATTGAGATCAGTTAAGGCGCTCTCGTCACAATCCTCGAATTGAAACATAAGGGAGCTGGAGGTTTGGTGTTCTCAGAAATGGACACGTGGCTCTAGAATTCACTCCTCCCATTGTCCCACCAATGCCTGAACTTGTTGACCTTCAGGACAGAGTATAAAGGCCATCTATTTCTTCAGGCTTTGCCCAAGTGGGGTGACTTTGGGGACCGTACATAGCTATGTTCTGTGGTGGAGTTTATCTGTGATCATGGTTGTCAATACATTGTGTATATTATATAAAATTTTTGTATATGCATCCAGTCACTGTGAGATGGGAACATTTTCTGTCTCAAAATAAACAAACTAATTCCATGACTAATGAGAAGGTATTGTACCGTGTCTTCACTCAGATACTCATCATCATATTTGTGCAGTAATGACATACTGCATTTTATTGGTGTATTGTATATTCTTGCCCTGTAACATACCTTACTAACACAATACTTTTAAAGAAACATTGCAACAATTTTAATATTGATGTACTCAATATTTTACTACATTACTAAAAAGGTAGCAAATATGCTTAAAAGATGCTAAAAACGATACAGGTGCCCAGCACGAAAGGAATGATATTCTCTTTTCTTTCTCAATATAAGTCATGTGCTCAGAGAAACATTCATCCATACAAGAGTACTCGTGGCACCTTCAAGACTATCAAATTTATTTGAGCATAAGCTTTCGTGGGCTACAGCCTACTTCTTCGGATGCACAGAATGGAACATATATCGAGGAGATATATATACACACATACAGAGAGCATGAAAAGGTGGGAGTTGTCTTACCAACTCTGAGAGGCCAATTAAGTAAGAGAAAAAACTTTTGAAGTGATAATCAAGATAGCCCAGTATAGACAGTTTGGTAAGAAGTGTGAGAATACTTACATGGGGAGATAGATTCAATGTTTGTAATGGCTCAGCCGTTCCCAGTCTCTATTCAAGCCTAAGTTGATTGTATCTAGTTTTCATATCGATTCAAGTTCAGCAGTTTCTTGTTGGAATCTGTTTTTGAAGCTTTTCTGTTGCAAAATTGCCACCCTCAGGTCTGTTATTGAGTGACCGGACAGGTTGAAGTGTTCTCCTACTGGTTTTTGAATGTTATGATTCCTGATGTCAGATTTGTGTCCATTTATTCTTTTGCATAGAGACTGTCAGGTTTGGCCAATGTATATGGCAGAGGGGCATTGCTGGCACATGATGGCATATATCACATTGGTAGATGTGCAGGTGAATGAGCCCCTGATGGCATGGCTGATGTGATTAGGTCCTATGATGATGTCACTTGAATAGGTATGTGGACAGAGTTAGCATCGGGCTTTGTTGCAAGGATAGGTTCCTGGGTTAGTGTTTTTGTTCAGTGGTGTGTTGTTGCTGGTGAGTATTTGCTTCAGGTTTGGGGGTTGTCTGTAAGCAAGGACAGGTCTGTCTCCCAAGATCTGTGAGAGTGAGGGATCATCTTTCAGGATAGGTTGTAGATCTTTGATGATGCGCTGGAGAGGTTTTAGTTGGGGACTGAAGGTGACAGCCTAGTGGTGTTCTGTGGTTTTCATGCTCTCTGTATGTGTATATATATCTCCTCAATATATGTTCCATTCTATGCATCCGAAGAAGTGGGCTGTAGCCCATGAAAGCTTATGCTCAAATAAATTTGTTAGTCTCTAAGGTGCCACAAGTACTCCTGTTCTTTTTGCGGATACAGACTAACACGGCTGCTACTCTAAAACCATTCATCCATACAGAGGACCAACACAAGGCCTGTGCACCATTTAAGTTCCACCTAACCCTCAATAAAAGGTTTAAGGGATGCATAGGCTTTCAGAACAGAGGTAGATTTCATCCTTAAGGTCTGATAATCAGCTATGAGTGCTCAGCACCTCTGAGGATTAGGCCTTTACAATGGGACTTTCACTGTGTAATGCAATTGGCCACTACACAATTTAAAAAGCAACACTCATCTGAAAGTACCAGCATAATTTCCATTTCACCATTAAGTATACTGTGTTTTTGTTTTATATGCATACATGTACAATTGAATTCTGTTCTTCCACATTTTGGAACACTTTCAATTCCTCATATTGCAACTTTTCTATAGATGAAAAAGCCATGTGAATAAATATATACCGTTAGTACAGAATAAGTACAAACCTGTCACTAAACAAAATAAAACAGAAAATCAGAATAAAATGCTGAAAATCTGGGCATCATTATTATCTGGCAGGGATGATCAAGTAATTACACATCATTACAAATTACAAACATGAAATTTTAAATATGCTTCCACAAAGCTGACCTTTTTCACAGTTTGCAATTCCATAACCAAAACTACAGAATTATTATCCTGAGGATTGAACTTTAAATGTACTATTTTGCCACAATCTACATTTCAACCCCCAGAAGCTAGAAGAAATGGGTTTGGATTCAGATTCAGCCCTGCTGTACAATGTTATCATGTACATGTAGTACAGTAAATTAAATTTATGATGCTATATATTTAACAACAGAAAATTCACATCTTACTACAGTTGCATTTGTCATTTGTGGAAAAACAAACTGGTGTGTGGAATGTTTTATTAAGATGACTTTGCTGTTGTGAGAAATGATTAAGTCACTATAAGAGCAAAATAGGACCACAAGACCTCATTCACTGTAACACTAATATTAATCACACAAATAATATAGGTGTCTTACAGTAATCCACATTCCCTTAAAATATATATTACACATCCTGGGGGCAAAAAAATAGCACAACTGACTTTAAATAATTCCCTTAAGCCCTGGTGGCCAGAAGAAAATCATTTATATTTTGACAGATTAATGTACTTTTTTGTTATGCATAACATATGAAAAATATTTACAACAATATCAGAGAGCTAAAAGCAAAATTAAATCTCACTAATCAACCCACTCCAACAAGGATTTTAAATTTCTCTACAAATTTTAGTGTCATCAAAATTCTTGGCAAAAAAAAGACATTCTTCCATTGATTCAGCTGTGGCAACTCATCATCCTAGATATGTTTTTAAATTATTTGATGTCAGCTAAAATAAAACCACTCTCCTGGCTTATAGGTGAGATAGCAGAAGACCTAATAGCATTTGTTTGTCCAAGACTGAGCCTTTCTGCATTTTATGGGACATTCAGCTGTTCTAACCTCTGATAACCTGCTGTGATAGTTTAAAAAAAAAGAACTTACACAAATTTGGACAGTCTGCAAATGTTCTCAGCCTGTAGCGTGAAACAGCTTAGAATCCCGGATCAAATATAGGACTCTTGTTTGTGAAGACTGATATACTAGGGGGGTTATGCCTTTGGTCTCTAAAAGTGTGTGTAGAGGCAGGTTTCTGGTTCTCTGATATCAGAATATCCATAAAGGTAATAGTATCAACTTCACTTTAAACTAACACAGCAGGATATGTTACTTTCTACATGCTACAATATATTGCTACCAACTATGGGCATGACCCTGAATTCTTTGCACATAATAAAAACAGATTTGAATATGCAAGGAACATAGGAACAGGTTATTTTCCAACATGTTACAGGTATATTTCTGAATATGCGTTCCTTCTCTCAATTGACGGCTGTTCACTAAGAAAACAACGTTTAGCACAATATATGACAGTAGACAGGACAAAACATTTTTGTATTAATAATGTTCACGACCAATTTGTGACTTTCTATTATTCCACTATGTTGAATGCACCTTTCTCAGAAATGCTATATATTCCGGTAGACATCAACAGATACAGGCACGTGCATGCATGCACTATTTTTTTTTTTTAGAACAGATACATTACTTCAGGCACTATTCTGATTCTTCTATTTACATGTCTTTTTTCTCCTTTTCTGGTAGATCTACATGTTAGAATTGGTACACAGTATTCATGTCACTCAGCCTCCGGACACAGAAAATACCTAAGAGCATTTTGACATAGCTGTCTAAATTCTGCACTATGTAAAAAACAAGAACATGTTGAATTATGCACACACAAAAAATAATGCTAGTCAAAAAGGCAGAAGGTTCACTGCAGTATTTAGCAACATACAAGCAGACTCCACTTTTGAATAATGCACAGAAATGGCTTAGGTTCCTAGGTAAATGATGGTAGACGTAACCCTCCCCCATACACACACTTCAAGATTGGCCACAATGGTGGTTTTGATGCTGACTCTTCTGTCTCCAAGACTGCTGTCTTCACATTTGTTCCTAATGTTCGCATGCACAGCCTGCTGAAAGATAGGACATGAGAAGTTCGGGAGGGGAACTGGTGAACAGGATGACATGCAGGAGATTGGGGCTGCTGGCTGGGAGCCCAGTGCTGAAGGAAGTACGGAAGTGAAGGTGGGCTCTTCCTGCAGCTGGGGGAGGTTCACGGAGGTGGGTCTGACCCAGGGCTGGCCTTACCATGAGGCGAACTGAGCCGGCCGCCTCGGGTGCCAGACTGTGGGGAGGAGGGGGGTGCCACTACGACCCAGAGTGTAGAAAATTGTGTCTGTTGCTGGTGCATATGTATTCTGTCTGCTCTAGATGCACAGAGATGTTGGAGTGCTGTGTTGGAGGAAGGCAGAATTAAGACCTTTCAAAGTTCTGGCCCAAGCGAGGGGGCATGGGGGCATCATTTGAGCTCCCCGCCTCAGATGCCAAAATGTTGTGGGCCAGCTCTGGTCTGACCAGCCCTGGGAGTGGCCCCTGCAGGGCAAGAGGAAGTCCTGTCTTTCCTCAGCCTAGCCTGTACTAGCAGCTGGAGCCCAGCACATGGTCGGAGGCCACAGGGGGAGGTCAGATTTCACTGTCCGTGACATGTTTTTCATGGCTATGGATTTGTTAGGGCGCCCTTATCTGTCTTCTGGTTGAAGAGATGGGATTCATCAAAAGAAATAAAATTTCCTCAGAGATGAGGACACTGAAGGTTCCAACCAAGACCATGCGGCAGTGAGAAGGAACTGGGGATGCGGTTGGTCCGCCCCGCCCTTTATTGCCTCAGACAGAAGAATGAGATGAGTCAGGGCACATGCACGGACCAACAGACACTGCTTTGAAATTCTCCAACTCTGGGTGCATGAGGCACATGTGTAACCCTCAGTGGAATACAATAGGGAATATCACTCAAAGAAAATTCTTGCTTTTAGCAAGCAAACATGAGAATAATCAACATCTTTTTCACACATCCCTGCTCCAAAAAGAAGCCAAACTACAATGAAAATATATAATATATACCACCAGTTTGTTCTATGGCATTAAAGGCTTGTAGGGATCCTCCACAATAAGACAGAAACTGCTCCATGTAAGAGTGAGGCATGAAAACAAACACAAATGGAGAATGGAACTCTTTGCAATTAGGGTCAAATTCAGCTCCCTCTGAAGTAAATGGCTCAGGTCTTCAATTAAGGAAAGAAAGGCAGAAAGAGTATATCAGCATACACACGTTAAAGCAAATTTATGCACCGTATGTTGGGTAAGTCAGGGGAAAGTTGCCTAAGTGAAAGTTAGTCAGTGCTCTTTTAGTATTTCACATTCCTTTCAGTTCAGAAGCTTTGCATATCCTCACCATATGCCCCACTTTCTCATTGTCCCAGTCACACAGGAAAAAAGACAAGATGCAATGAATGTGAGTTAACTGGGAACACCCAGCAATAACTCATTCAGTCTAGGCCATCATTCTTTCCTTAATCATTTTCACTTATTTGAGAGGACTGACATCATCCCTCCCCTTCCCAGCCTGGTCTCAATCCATTGCTAGGAGCCCACAATAATGTTCTGTACCTTGGGGGAGCACCCTGTAACCCCCCATATTCTTCATCTGTATATAATTGTGATCTTACATATAAAGCAGGCTTTGTAAGGTATCAGGGGAAAGGTTATGATCTGCTGAAAGTCATTTCTCTATCCATGTATGTATATCATTAATGCATGTGAAGTTATGAGAATTGTGTTGTATGGTTGTCTCTAAAACATGCTGTAAATTGGGAAATCAGCCAAATATTATCTCCCCAGAGGCAACAGCAAGGAAAGTAACCAACGTCCAGGCAGGGTGTGAAACAACCCATTAATAGGCATTGTCCAGCAAGGGAGCTATAATTCAATGATTCACCTGCATGAGGCCACACCAGGGGGATTGCCCAAACATGCCTGGACTTGTGTTCTACGAGCACATGGACTGAGGGTATAAAACTGAACACAGGGGACCCAGGCCTGGCCCTTCTCCTGCCCCCACCTATGCTGCAAGGAATCAAGACACTGAGAAAAAGACAAGACTCCAACACAGGAGTTTGTTCCTTAAACCTGGGCCAAACCTGTATATTAAGGACTGCAATATCCAGTGGGGTGAGAAAAACTGCGTCATCTAGTTGCTGCCCAGTCTAATAGGGTTGAGAGTTCAGACTGTGTGCTTATATTTTATTTCTTTTGGTAACTAACACTGACTTTTTGCCTATCACTTAATATCTATCTTTTATAGTCAATAAATTTGTTTAACTGTTTATCTTTACCAGTGAGTTTGTATGAAGTGTATGGCAAAACTGCTCAGGTTTGCAAAGGCTGGTGTATAACCACTTTCCATTGTTGAAGTTGTGAACCAATTAATAAATCTGCACTGCCCATCTTGAGCGTTGCAAGATGGTATATTCCTGAAGAACGGAGCTGGTGGGATTTGGCTCTGGTGCCTTTCTCTGTGTGATTCATGAGTGGCTCTGGGAGCATTCATGGAATATAGCTGGGTGTGGGGCTCCACGTGCGGTTGTGTTGAGTGATAACAGCGCCTGAAGGAGTTTGTTGATTGTCACTAGCAAGGCACTGTGAGAGACAGCCCAGGTTGGAGAGAGTTAAGGGAGCACAGTGGTCCCACAGTCCCAGGCTGCACCCTGGTGGGATCCCGTCACACCCACCGCCCTCCTTTCATATGATGATAAAGGGGAAGGTGGACAAAAGGGGGCGGGAATATCTCTCTGCTATGCCAGACACTAGGAACCACAGCCTTTTCACAGCTTCCTTAAAGCAAAGTTCACTTCCAACTCTGGATTCTCAGGGAACCATATGACCTTTGTAACAAGTACCTGCACTGGACACCTGTAATAAGAAAGTGTTAGCAATGGCTGCCTCGCCCACCCCTCCAGCTGAGTTCCCCAGGAATTAACAGTTCCCTCCTAAATCAGCCAAAAATATATGCACTCCCCAGTTGTCCCTGGATAACTCAGGTATCAAATATTATAATTTTTTTTTGGTGGATAAAAAACAGTCCTCTCCATTCCAGATGCTTCATACATCTTCTGGCCTTTATAACCCAAGGAGGACTGGCAGTTTCCTGCAATTCCCTCCACTACAGTATTTCAGACCAGTTTACAATCACCCATGGGAAAAGGTCCTGGATCTGCCCTAAGTGTGTCTGTGCCATGATGATTATGCCAACCCACTAACAAAATCCAAATAGTTTTCACCTAGCTGTACAATATTTCAGGTGCCTGTTTCCTGGATGCATAACAGGGGCATCAGCGGGTACCACAGCATGCTTCTCTTGCCATGCCAACTCAGATTCACTTCATTACCGAGGTCCAGCTGTGATCTTAAGGGGAACTGGCTACATGCCTAAGGGCCCAGTGCTTACCGATCCAAACATCTATTCTCATGACCTGTTCCTTTGCTCCCCGTAGAGTACTCCTCATCCATACTAAGTCAGAGATACCGCACCACTGAGGCACAGCAGTTACCTTCCAGAGGGAACTCACCAGCTGTCTCCAGGCCAGATGCACAGTATTATGCCAACCCTTCCAGTTATCAATAGGACCCTTAAAGGAGCCCCAGCCCCTTTTCTTCCTGCCAGCCAGACACAATCCCTCTCAAAGCCTCTTTGTTTCTAGTGTGTGTATTAGCTGAGTGGCAAAGATGGACATTTAAAGAATGCTCAACATTGACCTAACTCTGATCCCATTGAAGTCAATGTGAGGTTTAACATTGACTTTAATGGAATCCGAGTTTGGCCAAACTTAAACACTTCTGAAAATCCCACACATTCTATACTCTTTCCCCATTACAGATCTGGCAGGCACTTAAACAGTTATTACTGTAGGTTCCACTACATCTGGAGTAGTACTGATTAACCAATAAAGCACTTGCTATCATTGTACCATGTGCTGCTTGCTCTTGCCTACACCCCAATATAATAATCCCTTTCTCTCTGCTTCGAGACCCATTTTGTGCTTATACCCCATTTTCTTCCCCCCTGACTCCTTTCAATAGACATTAGCCTTTCTGAATCCCCCCCCCACACACACACACACACACTTAACTTTTCACATAATTTTTGTGATGCCAGCCAACAAAATAGAAGCATTTGACACCACCATCAACCTTAATGGAGCCCTACGTTTCCATGAAAGTGAAGCTCAACATGTTTGGTTGAAAAATTATGAACCCAAGATGTTTAAATAAGTATGAAATTTTTCTACACAAGTTCTGCCATCTTTGTACTTTGGATTCCCAAAAAGCTGATGCTCAACATTCTCTGTAGTTGGTGCAGCTTCTAAATTTTCAGCATGCATGATGGATCTGGACAGTCAGCTTGTAATTCATACATAGAATTATAGAATATCAGGGTTGGAAGGGACCTCAGGAGGTCATCTAGTCCAACCCACTGCTCAAAGCAGGACCAATCCCCAACTAAATCATCCCAGCCAGGGCTTTGTCAAGCCTGATCTTAAAAACCTCTAAGGAATGAGATTCAACCACCGCCCTAGATAACCCATTCCAGTGCTTCACCACCCTCCTAGTGAAAAGGTTTTTCCTAATATCCAACCTAAACCTCCCCCACTGCAACCATTACTCCTTGTTCTGTCATCTGGTACCACAGTCTAGATCCATTTCAGCAATCAAATCCCCCCTCATTCTTCTTTTCTGCAGACTAAACAATCCCAATTCCCTCAGCCTCTCCTCATAACTCATGTGCTCCAGCCCCCTAATAATTTTTGTTGCCCTCCGCTGGACTCTTTCCAATTTTTCCACATCCTTCTTGTAGAGTGGGGCCCAAAACTGGACACAGTACTCCAGATGATGCCTCACCAATGCCGAATAGAGGGGAATGATCACATCCCTCGATCTGCTAGCAATGCCCTTACTTATACAGCCCAAAATGCCGTTAGCCTTCTTGGAAACAAGGGCACACTGTTGACTCATATCCAGCTTTTCATCCACTGTAACTCCTGGGTCCTTTACTGCAGAACTGCTGCCTAGCCATTCGGTCCCTAGTCTGTAGCAGTGCATGGGATTCTTCTGTCCTAAGTGCAGGACTCTGCACTTGTCCTTGTTGAACCTCATCAGATTTCTTTTGGCCCAGTCCTCTAATTTGTCTAGGTCCCTTTGTATCCTATCCCTACCCTCAGCATATCTACCACTCCTCCCAGTTTAGTGTCATCTGCAAACTTGCTGAGAGTGCAACCCACACCATAAAGATCATTAATTAAGATATTGAACAAAACCAGCCCCAGGACTGACCCTTGGGGCACTCCACTTGATACTGGCTGCCAACTAGCCATGGAACCATTGATCACTACCTGTTGAGCCCAAAGATCTAGCCAGCTTAAGAGATACTAAATGATTCATCCTTTTAAAGAAAATCACACCGAAAATCACACTCAGCCAAATTTACTGAGACATTTTTTCATTTGCTATTTAAGTGTCATTGTCACGACTTTCAGGTACACAAAGGCAGATTTTACTGTTTGTGTCTAAATTTTTTAAAATGTTGCCTACAATAATCGGTTCTTTGTTACAGATTACATTGTCTATTATTTCTCTCTGTGTGCGTCTCAACTCATCTAGTTAGACCTAAGCCTGTGATGTACTACTTTATAGGTTTAATATTGTTAAATTAAATAGAAAATTGTCCAAATGACTTACATAATGACAAGACATGTGGTGCTCTTTGCATTGTCAAAATTCTTACAAATTATGTATCTTATGGTTTACTTTTCCCATTCTTAGAAAACATACAAAAACCATTACATTTCTTCAAATTGACCTGTTATAGGAATACTTTCTAGCTTTTTGGACACGTGGATCCCTATGATGAATGCTGTGATAGCTCAGAATTCTATACAGAAAATGTTGAGGTATTTTGCTACATTAATAATGAGCAGATAACAAAAAAGGTACCCTTTGTCAGCCACAGAGGATGTAAATCTTATGGACTGCCTTATATATTCACAGCATCAGTGAAGCAAAAAGAGATAAATTTTAAAACCATAATATCTATATAAGGCATTCATTTCCACAACCTTTTGCCAACAAAAAACAGCCGAATTTAACCCAACACTGTGAATTTAGAACTAATTTTGAAGCTGTTTTGGAGAATCACTTGGTGATGGTCAGACACATGAAGCCATACAGAAATGTTTGCTAAGAGAGATTGACCTGACATATTCACAAAGTATAGACACTGTCTGGAGAATGCAACACAACACACAGAGAAACTGTCCCAAAGTGAGGATGATGCACATCAAATTAATGTCATTCCGTAAACGTTGGACTGAGCAAACAAATTTTAAATATTCTCACAGTGGCCGAACAAACCTTTAACCATATGACTGCTGTTTCAAGGGAAAGTTGTGTCTAACGTCCTGTAAGACAAGACATATATATGTTGTATGTGAAAATCTGTGACAACTTCATCAGAAAGAATAAAAGAATTAAAACTGTGCATAGAGATCTTGTGCTAGTGACAGTGACTATATACATCCATAGATATCATTTGAGGAGAACTGCAAGTGGTTGGCAATCCTTTAAAAATGGAACAGAACATGGTCTGCAGTTGCCATTTCCTCCTCTAAAGATCATCAAGAGCTATTTAGAGCCATGCTAAATATTACAGTAACTTCAGACATACAAACAGAAGAAAAAGATGATGGCAATCCTGCATGTTGAAGATGGAAAAAGATAAGCTATTTATGGCTATTTGCTATAGAGCTGGGTTGTCATCCACTATTGGTAAGGAGGTGGTTTGGGCATGGTGCTAAAGCATCAGTACAACATGCACTTGACAGTCATGGAAATGACTTACCAAGACTTCCAGAAAAAGCTGTTATAGGTTTCACTGGTGGCATGGGTCAATTAATAATAGTGGAAGAAGTGTGCCAGTTAAATTTTAAGACAGCCCACCCAGTTCCACATGCTCTCAGGTCAAAAGATGAACCAGGACTAGAGAAGTTAGAGCTAGAAGGAACTGTGAACAAGGCAAATCACAGTAAATGGGTAGTGTCAATTGCAGCTACACCCAAGAAGAAAAGGGTTGTAGAGATCTTTGTTGCTACCAAATTAATACTTGATCCTATTTTAAAAGTAAACAAATACCCCTTATCACAAACAAAAGATATTTTTCCCATGAATTGTGCATTAGCAGGTGGGTAAAGATGGACTTGGCTCATGCTTATTTACAGATCACTCCTCACTGTGTACACCCGTAATGGACAGTTTCAATGTAATAGAAAGCTTTAGAGTAGCATTAGCTTCTGTCCTATAACAAAGATCCACTGGAAGAGATCCCTGGAATTGTTTGTGTTGCTGAGGCTAGACATGCCATGGGTCAGAGTAAACAAGGTTAAACAAAGAAAATTGAGAATTGTACCCATGTTGTCGATCAAAAGGGCCTACATAAGTTAGATGATAAAATTATTGTTGTAAAGAATGTCCCATGTCCTACAAACATTGCACAGCTGCATTCCTTGGAGATTAATAAATTACAAGCATTTTTTTCCAAAACTTGCAACAGTCCTGAATGCTCTGTTTCTGAAAGATTAAATACAGCAGCAGCTAACCTGTGCAGAACTAGTTAAGGAAGATAGGAATTCTAGTGACCTAGCACTTCCCCAGAGATTGGCTTGTGATGTCTCACCCCAATGCACAGGAGCAGTTATGTAGTATATTCTGCCTGACAGCTGTGAAAGACCAGTTTTATTTGCATCTTGTTTGTTAACATCAGCTGAAAACAATTATGTGCAAATAGATAAAGAGACCCTCCATTTGGTTTGGGGAATATTAAGAAATTTCACTGGTATTTATATAGTTGACCTTCTACCTTAATAACAGACCATCAGGCTGACATCTTTATTCAGCCCCAGAAAAGGTATTCCCAATAATAACTTCTGCATGTTTGCAATGCTGGACTTTGTTCTTTGGCAAGTACCAATATGAAGTTGGCTATAGGAACTCAGCAAAGCATTCAAATGCCTATGGACTGCGCCAAACTCCACTGAATAATCTAGGATCAGTTTACAGAATACATTCAATGGATTTAATTGACACATCTTAAATAGAGACTTTATGAGGCATCTCTGCAATGTTGAAGTGAGTAAATGGAGGTCTGAACACAGTTGCAGTCTCTCCCATTCTACTGTTTGAGGACACAGAAAACTTGTCCCTATGTGGGGGCCATTCAAGCAGTCACCTTCAGAAAGGTGCAACAAGTGTTGAAAATGCTGCATGTAAGATATCCAAGAGATGATTAAAATGAAAACTTCGGCAAGAACCCCTGTTTGGTGGCCAAACACGAACAGCCCAATAGAAAAGTTGTCCAATAATTGCGTATCAAATGTTACAGAATGCACCGACAACACTATCGCTGAACTGTGAGTTATTTAGTGTCTCTCTTTTCTTCAGCTATCCCTCAATGTGAGGATGTCTGCCTGCCAAGGAGGTTCATTGGTGGGTTTTAAGGTAGCTGAGGAGCCCAATTCGTGCCCTGCAGATTTTCCCACAGAAGTGACAGGTGTAATCTTGGAGGAGATATGGTTGTTGACTGGAGTGTTGTGCCCTTTCTTTCCTTTGTTGCTTTAGTATTAGTATTAAGTAGGGAAATGGAGCAAGATCCAACTACAGACATATCTTCATTTGATGACGATATCACAGTTCAGCAGGGTCAAGAAACTGCACCCAAAGAATCACAAACAAATCATCCAGGGATTTTTTCAAGTCCTATCCATTTAGAGAATATGCCTATGCCTGGCCATCAGACAAATAATTTGTTATTCAATAAATTGAGATTATACTTAAAGGTGTTGTTGCATTCAGGTCTGTGCAGTATTAAACTTACACAAGGTTACTTACACGACACATCACTGATGTAGGACAGTGTTAAAGCAAAAACAAGTAAAGTTAGTGTTTTTAGATGAAAGAATATAAGTTATTGGCATAAGTAATATAACTCCCCCAATGGTATGTCTATAGATATAGCAAGTCACAGGATGTTCTTTCTGTTTGTTAATAAAGTTAGTTTGAGACTGGATCTGAGCGTGATTATTTGTGTATGTGTGCGTGCATGACTCTCACTGCAGCAACTCACTAAGAAAGTCTTAAAGTTAGCTTAGTGTTCAATAGACTCTGTTGCCTTTGGTCTTCCACACATACGTCATTTTCTGTCTTTACTGGAAACTCAACTTAAAGCCAAATTCAGAATTCGGGCAGTACATGCCCAATCTAATTGATGAGTTTTTTAATTTGTTTACTTGCTCCTACTACTGACCAGTGGGGGGGGGATAGCTCAGTGGTTTGAGCATTGGCCTGCTAAACCCAGGGTTGAGAGTTCAATCCTTGAGGAGGCCACCTAAGGATCCGGGGCAAAATCAGTACTTGGTCCTGCTAGTGAAGGCAGGGGGCTGGACTTGATGACCTTTCAAGGTCCCTTCCAGTTCTAGGATATCTACATTAATTTAATTTAATTTATAGTGCTCCAAGCACACAACACTAAGGCTATGTTTAAACTTTGAGCTGGAGGTGTAACTTCCAGCTTGAGGAGAGATACTCACAGTTTCCTCGAGCTGGAAGTGTAGATATACACTAATAAATAACCTTCTCAAAAACTCAGTGCTTTGCAAAAGCATATGGCCCATTTTGGTTTATGGGAGAAGTTTGTTTGTTGGAGGCACATGGAAGTTGAATGGCTTGCCCACAGTCAAACAGCAAGTCAATGGTAAAAACTCCTTATTACCATCCCTGTGCTAGCTGCACTGTACCACAGCTGCTTCTATGAAACAAAAGTGAAAAACAGTTTTAATTATCTAAATGACACAGATAACACCTATGTAACTTTGAATTTTATTATTCAGAGGTAGTGAGTTGAAAGTAGAAAAGGAATCAATAAAGAATAATGCAGAGTGCCAAGCCCTCCAGAAGCCAACATGACAATTCTGGAACCTTCCATATAGACAACTGCCTTCCAGTCTCATCTCCTGTTGCATGGCTCAGTTTAGCAACAGCAGGTTTTGGCTTAGCATATGTAGGTGAGTATGAGGTCTCCTCTCAAGAGGCCATGACTCAATTAAAAAGTTGCATTCACTGTGAGGAAAATAATGCTTTTTCCTCTCTTGCTTGCTGCATTACTGGCCAATACCCAGGCAAAAGGCTTTTAGTTCCAAACTGCTCCTTCACTACAGAAATAAACACTGGGGGAGAGGGGGGGAAGAGAATCTCTGCCAGCTCCTCAGCCAGTGTAAATCAGAATAGCTCCATTGACTTCAATGGAGGAACACTGACATACATCAGGTGTGGATCTGAACCTTTGTATGTTGTTTCTAATGTCAGCAATAGGATGCTAGTGACACTGAAGCAAAGTTTACAGAATGTTACTGAAATTCTATCAAATAGCAAAGTAATAACAGGGGAAGAAAGCAGGGAAATATAATGTGAAGTTTTCAGTTTAAAACATTTTCTGACTTCAGGAGAGTAAACCTTAAAGCAAAACGCAGGTATTTTTAGCAGGCACTGACCAACCCCTCATTCATTTTTCACATCTTCATTCACATATCTTCTTCTTCCACCTAACATACTCTCTTCGTTTTCTTTAAGCCTCTTTCCTCTCTCCAGGCCTTTATCTTTATTTTTGCATTTCCACCATTGCTGCAATTCACTAAACTGTTAGGAAAGTAGTTGCAATCATCTCTGCTTGGCCATATCACCACAGCTTACCTTTTCACTTTGCTACATTTTTCTATTGTTCCTCACTGAATTTTTTTTTAAACCAGCTACTATCTTCTAAGAGGTTCCTGAACAACCTGTTTGGAACAGTAGGTCTAGATTTAATGACTGTTCATGACAATCATGGAGCCTCAACTAAAACTTCAGCTGCAAAAGAAGGAATAGCTTTCACCCCAGAGAGAAGGATGTGAGCAGCTTATCTTTTGAAACTGACACTAATGGCTCCCCTCAGCTATCACTGATTGTTCCAAAAGGAGTTCCTCCACACCAATCTTGATGGGAAAGTCAAGTCTGCTTCCAGACATGGATCAACTGAGCAATGCAGGTTTAAAATATTAAAGTGCGATTTAGTGATTAGAGTCTGGGAGTCAGGATACCTAGATTTGATACCGGACTGTCACTGACCTTGGGCAAATCACTTAACCTCTTTGTACTTCTTGGAGGAAGTTTGGGTGCAGGAGGGGGCTCAGGGCTGGGGCTTGGGGTGTGGGTTCTGGGAAGGTGTTTGGGTACAAGAGGGTGCTCAGGGCTGGGAGGAAGTTGGGTGCAGGAGGGGCTCAGGGCTGGGGCTTGAGGTGTGGGAGGAGTTTGGGGTACTGGCTCCAGGATGGGGCAGAGGGTTGGGTACGGGAGGGTGTGAGGGGTGCAGGCTCCAGCCGGGCGGTGCTTACCTCGGGCAGCTCCCAATCAATGGCGCAGCGGGGCTAAGGCAGGCTCCCTGCCTGCCCTGGCCCTGTGCCACATCCCTGAGGCCCCTGGCGGGGGGAAAAGGTGGCCTCTGTGTACTGCCCCTGCTGCAGGCACCATCTCTGCAGCTCCCATTGGCCGCAGTTCCCAGACAATGGGAACTGCAGAGTCGGCGCTCGGGGTGGGGGCAGCACATGGAGACCCCCCATTTCCCGCCCAGGGGCTGCAGGTACGTGCCGGCCTTCTGGGGGCAGCATGGGGCCAGAGCAGGCAGGGAGCCTGCCTTAGCCCCGCTGCGCCACCAGACTTTTAGCGGCCTAAAGTCTCCCAGTTTGGCTTCAGTAGCCTCCAGGAGATAGAGCCCAATTCCGGGAGACTGCCAGCAAAACTGGAAGGGTTGGCAATCCTACACTACAAGTGCTAGCTGTTCATTCTATACCAAGTGACAAAAAGCCTGAACCTGCATTTCACCAGTTCTACAAACATAGAGCTTTAGAGCTAAATTAGCCTCCCACAGCAGTATTCACCTTACTTAGTCATTGTATTACACATCTTTGTATTTCACAAGGGTCTCTTATCATCATCGTTCACCCAATTTGTTTGTTAGAGGTAGGCTTTAAGTTAGTTACATATGCATCAGTTTCTTCACAGCTCTTATTACAAACAAATGATTTTCAGTAAGTAATATTTTTTCCCTGGGGTTACAGTACTGTATCTTTCTGATTTATCTGTCCTAGATTGAGGTGTCAAATAGAGAAGGTTTTGGGGAAAATTGATAAATTAAACAGTAATAAGTCATCAAGACCAGATGGTATTCATCCAAGAATTCTGAAGGAACTCAAATAGAAATTGCAGAACTACTAACTGTGGTAAACTAGCTGTGGTAAACAGCTTCTGAACCAGATGAGTGGATGACACAGGCTAACATAATGCCAATTTTTAAAAAGGCTCCAGAGGCAATCCTGGCATTTACAGGCTGGTAAGACTAACTTCCATTCCATGCAAATTGGTGAGGCGTGATTTTCCTTTACAACAGCCATGCTGACTCCTCTCCAACATATCACATTCATCTGTATGTGTGAGCATTCTGTTCTTTACTATAATTTCAGCCAATCTATTAGGGATGTCTTTGAGGGAGTCATCAAGCTTATGGACAAGGGTGCCCTGTTCCGTTCATTCCCTTTGAAGTGTCTGGCACTGGCCACTGTTGAAAGACAGGATAGTGGGCTACAGGACCGGCTCCAGCTTTTTTCCCACCCCAAGCGGCGAAGAGAAAAAAAAAAAAAAAAACGATTGAAGCGGAGCGATTGAGCTGCCGCCGAAGTGCCACTGAAGAGAAAGCGAGGCACTGAAGGACCCGCCGCCAAATTGCCATTGCAGACCTGGACGTGCTGCCCCAACAATGGACGGACTGCCGCCCCTTTCTATTGGCCGCCCCAGGCACCTGCTTCCTTTCCTGGTGCCTGGAGCCGGCCCTGGTGGGCTAGAGGAACAATTGGTCTGACCCCCAGTATGGCCATTCTTGTGTTCTTATCCATAACCGATGACAAATGCCCTTTGTCTTCTTACCCTGCATTGTGTAAATGCCTTATATATCTAGAATAATGTTGTACCTACCAGATGGGAGAGAGACTATTCTTCGGACATTAGGTGCTTCCTAGGCAGACCCAGTGATGTGAAAATGTCACACTGTTGCCTAGCATGATGCCTTATTTTGTGAAGTTTTCTTGTAAATCCAGTGGATATGGAAGAAGTAATCGTGCCATCTCTGGTTTGATGTAATTCCTGACACCATGCAATGTTTTAATAAACACTCAAGTGTCAAGTTCATCAAGAAAGAAGACATTATTGTTCTAATAATTGCATGAGAAAGCAGCTCATACTTCTGGAACATTCAGTTTAGACAACAGATACTTAGAGACTTTATACAGACAGTAGCATAGCCAATGCTTTACTTGAACCTTGATAGCTATCCTTATATCCCTCCCCTGCACCCAGGCAATACAGACAACATGAAGGTGAACCAGATCTCACTTTCTCAGACATAGCAGTATGCAGGACAGATCAACAGCCTCCTACTGGCAGTTGGGGTAAAGGGCAGAGCTAATTATGAGGGACACACTTTGCCAGTAGGGGGTGGGAGAAGGAACAGAGTAGGAAGGAGCTGAGCCTGCCAGCTAGAACAGTGGCCAGCTTTGACCAAAGTTGCTCCAGCCCTTTCTGATTGCTGCAGCTCTTAGTTTACATGGTAATCTAGGGGCCTTGTCAGCATTTAGAGAACAACTCCCATATATATTCATGTCTTAATGTTGACAACAACATCATCTGTATGACCCTAGAGACATGCACCATACATTCTTGTGTTATGCTGAACGGTGCAAGGCTGCATGATATGGAGGAACAAGCATAGGGCTAGGCGCTCTAATCCTGGGTTCCGCTACTGACTTGTGTGGCCTCAGGCACATAATCTTTTTGTCTCAACTTCCCATCTGTAATATGGGGTGCAATGGGGGGCACTCACCTCTTGAGAACCTCCTTGCAGCTGGGTGTGATATTACTGTTCTTTTCTCCCCCCTTGGCAACCTTCTGGCCAATCTTGGTAGGTCTTTCATGGCTTGACCCTCCAGTCAAGTCACAAAGTGCAAATGAACCCCTTCCAGGGTAGTAAAGAGTTCAATAAATGAAAAGTCCCCTGAAGTTCAGCCTCAGCTTTGAGCCCTTGAAATTCAGCACTCTGTTCAGGCTCTCAAATAAACCCTGTCCCCTTCTTGGAGTTTATTGCACTATAGCCAGTATGGGGACCTAGTCCCACCCACAGCTCTGGGTTAAAATCCAGGGACCCTATAAACAGCAGCTAAACACTGCCTGATTTTCGATTGTTGCTGCTTCTTCCCTGAGCCTCTTCCGACTTGGCCCCTTTTAGCATCACCCTTGCCTCAGGGTTAAGGTCTTAGGTTCTCTCTCTCTCCCTACAAATCCAGCTTAAACAAATGCGTCCAGAAACAAACTGGTTGTCCCTTGAGCTGCTTCGGCAAGAGATGAGCATCTTTCCTTACCCCTCTTGTCCCAGCCAGGAACTAACCTGCTGAACTCCTGCAGCTCCTTTTATCTGAGCTTGCCTGGCTCTGATTGGCTGCTTTCATGAGGTCTTTCTAGAAGGCCTGAAGGACCCACCTTCGCTGCTCCTTTCCTGTCACTTTGCTGCTTCCTAGGGTAGGAGTAGGAGGACTGCAAGGCCTCCTGTAGGGAGCTGTAAAAGCCAGGTAAGCCACATCACATGAGGTTACTAAATATTCACCCACCTACCTTGCAGGGGTGCTGTACTAAAACAATTAATAGCTTTGAACATGTTATACATTATATCAATGTGTTAAAATGTTGTTAATATTTGCTAGATACCACCAGACACCTCCTTGAATTCATTCAACATGCAGCACTCATGGAGTTAATTAAAAATACAGATTTTTCACATTTTCTCAGAAGAGATCAAACGAGTGTCTCAAAATACAAATGTAAAGTACTAGTAAGGAAAACTAATTGCTCATTTTTCAATTAGATTATGTTTTAGGGATACAAAATTGCATATTCCATTCCTATACATGTTCCCTGCACTTTTTAAACACAGAACAACCCATTATTAAGCTATTAATCACCTCTTTCAATTAATTGCTCTAAAATTACCCAGACTTTAGGAGTTGTGTTGCAATTGAAAACTCACTGATATTTGGCAAGGTAAAGTTACAGGCAGTAGTAATTTGAGACAGTCGGGCTATTAGCTGCTGTTTCGAATCTCAATTATGCTAAAGATGGATAATTACAAACAAAACAAACTTGTGATCCTACATTAGTAAGTACATTTCTTTTTTACTTTATGAAATTTACGAGCAGTTTTTCAGCCACTGGATTTAATTTCCACATGAAAAATTGACCTTAACAGTATGAAGTATGGCTACAAGTAAAAACTGTGTTTTCAATGAAGAAAATAAATGCATTTCCTGAACACCGGCTGTTAAAGCTAATTGATTTATTGGCTCTCTGTATAGTGTACTATTGTCTTTATACTCATGGGACAAGTAAGCTCTTCAGAAGAAAACTAAATTCTGCCACACTAGCATGACAGCTGAAGGGGTTTTTAATATGTGTGGAGCTAAAAGAAATCTTTCTAGCATAGGTGGAAACTAACTGGATGTACCTGTTGGCTTATTGGATGTGTATTTTTAATACCTTAATATTCTTGGAGAGTTAATAGTGTTGGTGGTCGGGTACTTCCTTTTAATCAGATTCCTTCCATAGGACAATATTTATTCAAGCAAATGTAAAATACTTTTCAAAAGAAGAGAAATACGAAATTCCCATTTTTTAATTTTAAAGGAGTTAGTTTAAAACTCAGGAAAAATGCAAAGTTTAAGCAAAAATATTTTTCCTGTGTTAGAGAAAACAATTTTAAAATTCATGGACTAGTCAAATATTTGCCATTATCTCCTACCCAAATTTAGGTTACTATGCAAATTAGTGTCTATAAAATGAAAGAAAATGGCTGTAGGTGGACTCAAACCCACATAATATTAATAAAAAGGCTATGAAGAAAAACAAATAAAATGAAAATCAATTCAAGGATGTTGTTCTCTAGATTCACTATTAAAATATAGTATTCCAGAGATCCATTGCTGTCTCCATGGGAAAGATGCAGATAACGGATTTTTTCTTTTACTGTAAGGCATATTAAGGGACAAATTCTACACTCAGCTATGCATGTAGGGGTCCCATTGATCCCAGAGGAACTCCCATGCATACATGAGAGAGTAAAACACAGCTGTAATGTTGTGCTTTGCAGAGGAGGATGTGGCAAGCATTTAAATATGTCATTTACCCCTCATACTTTTTAAAGTAGATGTGAAGGGTGTTTTTATCTGCCATTGGCAGTTTCAGTGGGTCACAGTTGTCAATGTCAATAAGCAATCATCAAAAGTTTTTCAGAGGTTTACTTCGGTTTGGAAAGTTAAAGCTTCCAGGTCCAGGAAAGTACATCAAGCCAGAAATCTGATTGTACTTGTCTTTATCTCAAGATTTCTAGACCTTTCCAATTGGTGGATGGACCAAAACATCATAAAAATGGTGCTTCTTGAAATCGTTTGCTTCCTCTGCTTCTAGTGCTAGCTGAATGCAGGAAGTGCAGGCAGAAGCATAAGAAAAATAAAATAAATTAATCTCACTTTTTGCGTTTCCAAACAGGCTCTGTATTTCAGACCCAGGTGAAAGGGAAGTATGTAAATAAGCCACCTCCGCAGAATGGCAAGAAAGCAAAGAAAAAGTGAAACAGCAGCCAAAATATTGTTATAGGTTGGATTAAAACTCATTTAAACTGGTGAGTGTGACCGCAGCCTCTCATTTAAGATAGCTAAGAGGCAGTTAAGCTAAGCAGTCCCTGCTGAAAACCAAGGTATATGTCAGTCTACTCAGGAATTAGAACTGTGTGGGCTTCATTGAGTATGGTTTTGGGTAAGGGGGTGGGGGGAGCTGTCAGGGCCAGCTCCAGGTTTTTTGGCGCTCCAAGCAAAAAAAAAAAAGTTGCCAAAAAACAAACAAACAAAAAAAAGCCAGAGTGCCGCCCCTTGAAAAGTGCCATCCCAAGCACATTCTTGGGATGCTGATGCCTAGAGCCAGCCTGGGAGCAGGAGAGAGACAGACAGAACAAGAGAAGCACCATGAAACAGCAGGAGCAGAAAGCACCAGCATAGCCTCACAAGCACTGTAACTTTCCTGAGGAAAGGCCTAGAGAGTACGCTTTTGGGGGTACTGGCAAAAAGAGGTGGAGTGAACAGGGACACACTCTAGTTCATTTGATTCCTCCTATGTTCAGGAAAACAGGACTTTGTACATTTAATCTTGTAAATAAACAGAATTGAATTGAAGAAACCTGACTCACTCATCCATTTTTCCTCGCTGGAACAACCTGCAAGACCCCAAATTTGGCTAGCTGCCTGGATTGAAATAACTAATATTTTCTAGCTGGAAGGAAGGGAAGCAGATAAAGTATTACAGATGGTTTGTCCCTATATTTTTTTTTAATTACTGCCTTAACAGACCTACTAAAGATAATAAGCCCCTACAATTTTGTGGACTAAAGAAAATGAACCACTCTCTAAGGAGATAAGTGGTTGTGTTAATTTGCCATTTGTCAGAGGGCAGATTTTGAGATACCAGCCTGATGTCTGTCAACTGGGAAGAGGCATTGTGGTAAACCAAGAATTCACTGTCTTTCAGATATTCCCAAGAGAACAAAAACACTCCCAGCTATAAAACAGACAATTGAGGATTACGTTATAACCTCCTAGGGCAAGAAATCAGTGTGATCTCAAACTATCATCTCTTAAACTGAACGAACAATAGCAGCAACTTCCCCCTCCCCCCCGCAAAAAATACCATAAATTACTATGTTGTACTTAGTGCTGCAGACATACAGCTACCAAACAGACTTCCTGGCTTCATGTGGAGTGGGGAAGACCACTGAAGTTGAGAAAGCAGGCTCCCCCAGCTGGGGAGGTATATGAGGATGCACTACCATCAGAACTATGTGAGAAAATCAGAAGAATTAAAAAAGAACAGATGCAAGTGATTTAGAAAATAAATAATTTTTTTAAATGTCCAAAAAGACTGAGGGGAAGAAGTAGGAGGATCCTGAGGAAAGGAGAAATTCCTAATTACTAAAAACTTGGAGCCAAATCATCTATGTGGGAGTGTTACAAGGCTTGGAATTCATACATGTGAAATGGGCAGGGACTGGGAAGAGAAGGGACAATCATTCTGCATTGGACTGCCACCTCACAGTGATTCCACAGTTCTTGCACTGTAACCTCCCCTCTGAATGGGAGAGGTGTTGAGTGCTGTAGATGGTGGGGAAAGGGAAACCCATGGAGCTGTGTTGCCACACAACGGGAAGGAGCCAGGAGACATTCAAAGGCACAGGGCCTGCATAAAGCTAGGGCTTGCCTATAATGGGATACTGGTGTTTAGTGGGCTAGTTATGCGTAGGAGCAAACTCCAATCACACACAATGAAGTGAAGTAAATTCTGCAAGTGCAAACTGTAATTGAACTGACACGTGACACCTCTCCTTTCTGAATATAACGCCTCCCTCTCCCTAAATAGCCTCTCCCGCTACAGCAAACTAATAGTGACAGTCCTAACTATAAATGGTATATATGTATTTGATTTCATTACAGTAACATAGGATACTTCCACTGAAAGCTTCCTTTATTAACTATTAAATTCCTTTAATGGTTAATTCCTTAAATCATTAACATTTAATCAAACCCAAGTTTTAAAACCCTGACTCTTATCACAGTTAGTACCTATAATCCTTTTTTCCAGACTAGATGTTTCCAAATCATGTTAAATCTTTCATCTTTCTTCTGGTCAATTTCAAGGTTTTTACTGAATCAAATAAGACATTCTTTAAACCTCTCTACTTGGTTTTTCAAGCTTTTAGTCACTTCCCTAGTTTAGATCAAGCTATCAAAATTAGGCGACCATTCTGCATTCACCCACTTCAGTAACTCTTTTTTTTATGAGAATATCATAATGACAACTGTCTTATTATTATTTTAATGCATGTAATAATTTACATGATAAGAACCGCAAAAGTCAGGCTATTTTGTTTTACGGACTATCAACAGCCTTATGACCTTGAAAATAGTTAAATTGTAAAAATCAGTGAGTCAACTTAACAAAAAAGCACATATTTAGCATAATTTTATCAACTTTGGGTAGCCTTATGAAAAAGCAGTTCTGTCTATATAGATAAATGTATGCTTCTGATATACTTTATACTATAAAGAAAGTTTATTCTAGAGAGGTACGTTATGTGAGAGTAGCATAAAAATGATGCTGCTGAGCTGCAAATGTGGGATGTTAAAAACTTTTTTAAAGGATTAGTTTTACTTTAATGTTAAATAAAGTTCCTGAATATACAAATGACAGAACATCAACCCGCAGTTAATTCTCTCTTAAAATGTGAAACCAAAGGAAAGGTAAAGAGGAAGAACAGTTAACCTCTGGTGACCAAAGGTGCACTTGATCTGTTATTTTGTATTCTATACTCTTCAAAAGAGCAATATAAACAGAATTATTTATGCCCAGCAAAATGTTGCTTAATTACTTATGCACCACTGTTTGCTTGTATTTTAAGCTCTCTCTACCACCCACAGGCAGACGTTAAACAGCTGCTAAAAGCTAGCTTTAGTCTTGCCTGTTTGAAATTAGCATACTTGAGCTTTGAAAAAACTTTGTTGCCAATTTACATATGCATAGAGACTGATATTTAGAATCACCATATGATATGTCCCTCAAGAGCTTTTCTTATTGCCTCCATCCTCAGGTCTCAACCTAGAGACTGTAAATCTAGCAGGTGATTAATTCTATACCCTTGAGAAACTAGCAATTAGCACTTGCAACCAGTAAAAAATTGTCATTTCAAAACCCTGTTTACTATGCCCGTGTATTTTCTATGAACTCACAGTTAACTCTAAATAGATGTATATGGCAATAGATTTGCAGTCATTTCTGTCTCTTTATCTAAAATATAATATAGCTCCCAGCTAATCAACCTATTAAATATACTGAAAGGGATTAAATAATTGACATTCCTTTTTTATATGAAATAGCGAGATGTAGCAAGCATGAAAACACTATACATGATGTTTTATGTTACCAAACCTTAATCAGCTCATTTCAACATGATGACTTTGTAGGGTTTACCTGTTCTGTGTCAATTCTTATCTCTGATAGCTGAAATTACCGTACTTCCAGATGTTCTTATGCATTATTGAGGTCTTCTGCAGTAGATGCTGGAAAAGGTAAGATAAGGTTTTATTTCTTTGTAGTAGTCACAACATTGAGATCAAAGACAGTAAAGTGCAGTGCTTAGTATTGAAAACTATGATGAACTTAACATTTATTTTCAAGTAGCAAATCTATCATAAAAATGCTCATCTATCTTCAGTTAACTATTTCAAGTGTAATCCATTGGACTAATACTGAACATTTTTAAGGTGAGGGGGGAGTTTAATAGAAAGAACATTTTAGTACTCATTAAATGTGTGCTAATCACCAGTGTACATAATAAAAACATAACACATTGCAAAGCTATACTGTGCTAGTTCAACTGAAAACTTGCATTGAAGAAAAAAGCTATGTGTTGAAATAATTTTGGAGATTAATTTATAGTTAATAGGGATTTTGGGGGCCGAGGGGGGAGTTAGAGGGCCAGGTTTCAGACATAGCAAAATAAAATCCTATGTCATGTACAAGTGTGATTTAAAAAGAAAAAACAACTGCTGCTTCAAATAGTAATTAGTTACATGATATACTAAAGTGAAGTGAAAATGTTAGTTCCTTTTACAGAACATTTCCATAAACCAGATAGAAGTTTAGTGAACATAATTAACATTTTTATTATATTATATATACACATACACGTGTGCGGATATGCACGCACGTCCATGATCACATAGAGAAATTATAGTGTTTAACTTCTATATAACCCACTACTTATATAACACATATTTATTGTACTTATCTTTATTAAATTATGTCTTTTTATTAGTGATCTTCAGTTAACAAATATCATTGCCTCCCAAAAAATCCCAAGAAGTAACATTTAAAGATTTTTGAAGTACACAAAGGCAAAACTTAGTTTAAAGAGTTTGAAATCTACATATTTCCAAACTCTCACTTTTGTCTAAAAACAAGAAAGTAGTGGTTAATGTAAAAGTGGTCACTAATGCAAATACTCATTTTTTCTGGTTGCACAAATCATTAGGCAGTCTACTGCAGAAGCCTGCTAGACTTACTTTCCACTAATTACATCATCAGATCATCACACTGTTAAAATCAGTTGCAGAGAGTACTTGTACACAACTAAATCCCTGCTTCTAATTACTATTTTAGTCTCTTTTTCCTTGTGACATGTTGGTGATAGATCATTATTTTTTCAGCAATTTGTTCGCATTTATATGCAATATAATTGGATCTGATTAATTATTATGATTAATGACTGCAGAATTTCCTTGCGAAGCTATTAATACTGGTAGTATCAAATGAAAGACATGGACAAATTAAAGCCAATGGAGTCCTGTTGCTTGTACTTACAACGCCTAGGCTAGAATAACCCTTTGCTGTTCTGAGCACTACAATAAATATGGAGATCTTATTTGGATTTCCCTACAAATCTGTATGTTTTAAGTGATATTAAAACATAACTAATGTGGGAGGAGAGATTCAGATTTCATTTTAGGTGAACTATTGTACTGTAAATTATATATCCATGGGTATATTTTTTAATGAGTTCAGCAGAATTACTGTAGCAGCATTGATTTAAAGCAGTAGAACTATAGAAAAAGAGAATAAGACTGAGAAATGCTTTTGAATAACCAAGTAGATTTATCCATTTTTCAGGTTTGTTTTTTTGTTATGGCTTGGTTTGGGAGAGGTGGAAATTTAGAACAAACATGATAATAAATGCAATTAATTTCTATTAAATGTCATATTACAAAATTTCCAAAGGACATATTTATGTAGTGCATGTTGTATTTTAAATTACACTCTGGCTTAGAAATAGGATATTACATGTAAAAAAAGCAAACAATGACTGAGTAGCTTAGGGGATCGACTTTCCTGTTACCTCTGGGACCTGACTTTAAATCTGGCTTTGAGCAAACTGAAGAAAAATCATTTCAGTCTAATGGCAGTCATATATATATATATATATATATATATATATATAAAATCAGATAGCATGAGTTCCAAGCAGGTGGCAAAAAGCTTTAGGGGGGGAAAAAAAAGTGTCCAGAATCAGATGTGCTTTGAAAGTGTTCTGATTTGGGAGAAGATAGTGATTTTGCTTGAGTGTAAATCTCCAAATGTAAAGACTTTGAATGTGATTTTAATCTGTAATAAATGGCAGCAGCCCTAATCAAATTCTGAGCCAAAATAAGGACATTAAGATTTTGGGTGCAATGTTACTGAGACTTTGCAAAGGAATTTATTTTAGTACAGAATCAGAAATATAGACAATAGCAGGAGGAACTCACTATCAAATGAAAGATTTTTAAAACCTCTGAGGGAATATAAAAGACACTATAAGAATGCCTAACTTTAATGTTATGGTCAATACAATACAATGTGAGAACCAAAATGTGAGAAATGTATGAAAAGTGCATTGAAAAATTAGCAAGATTTCAAATATTAATAAAGCATACTCTATTCTAATTTAATAGATCACAAAATAAGATGGCTAGACACATGGAGTCTTTCTTGCCACGTGTACAAAGATGCCAATTTGTCAAAGATCATATCAGTCAAAACCACACTAGCAATGTGTCTAGTGAACCCAAGTGATTTCTCTGCATATTGTAAAGTCATGTTACACAGTTACTTGTAATAAAAATGTGTTTTCTCATGTAAGTGCATACTGGTTTCATAATCTTGCCACTCATGCTATGTGTAGTCTACATTTTAAATCAGGTATATTTCCTCTTTGCTTCTTAGGAAAAAAAGAAATTAATTCATATCAAAAACATCTTGAAAGCCCTGTGTTCATGGAACATGTCCGTGCCAGTTCTTCATTTCAGAGGGCTGCACTTCACAGTAACTGAAAATGGGGAACAGACCATGAATGCTACTCAGTATTTGATCACTGCCCCAGTCACACAGACCAGGAGACAACATAATAGGAGGTATTCACACTATCATAAGAAAAATGGAACAATTAGTAACAAACTGATTAGTAACATCATTAAATACATGTTTGAAATACCATTAGGAAAATTAGTTTTGTGTTTAATTTTTCTGATGAAACGTGTAAGATGTAGTAAAATAATTTAATTTTCCAATAGGAACATCTAATAAGGCAGAATCAACACAAAGGTTTACCAAGAAAAAAGGTTTTGTGTGGTTTCCTTAATATGAACATTTTTACCCAATCTGTGCTTCCTATTGCCTATTGTTTACATAATGGGCCAGATATTCAGTTGGTGTAAATCAGCTTAGTTCCATTGAAAAAGAAAAAAACTATGTCAATGGGGGTTTTGCCCGAAGGGAGATCCAAAGTAAATATTACTTTGTATTCTGTTAAACACTCGAGAGGCTCTTACACCCACTAAATAGTGGGAAATGTCAGTGTTTTGATACCAGGAGGGGACATTCATTTATTAATTCCTAGTTGAAATGGAATTAAGCATACCATATTTTCAACAATACCAAGGGAACTACAAGGGAAATCATTATTCTTGCACAATTACGGGAAAGTGTTTCCCTGAATTTCAATTTGTTAGATCATGGAATCATATTTGGATCATAGTTAGAGATAGAAAAGGCCTTATTGCATCATCAATCATTTCCCCCACAATGCAAGATTGTTCTCTTCAGTATATTTTCCTAGTGTTTTTCCCAGTTTTATTTTGAAAGGCCTAAGCAGTGAATTTCCATCATTCCCCATAGCACAGTTCCACAATCCACTATATCTCACTTTCAAAATATAAGATTCTCAGCCTAAACTTTTTCCCTTTCTTAATTTCATCCCATTACTTCTAGTTATAACCCCTGGACAATGTGAAATAATTTCTCTCCAGCCTTGGCCTTTACACCCTATTAATTATTTAACAATTATCATCATACCCCCTATTCTGTAACTGCCTAAGCAAGCTATACAGATTTAGATATTTTAATCTTTCCTTATAAACTAATCCCTTTAATTCCTGATAAATATTGCCAAACTGGAGGAAGGCCAGACAAAAAAATTCTGGTATTGGAGATGTACAGAAATAAATGCAATATTTTAGGTGTGGTATAAATACAGGCAAACATGAGGGACCATTAACATAAATCTGCTTTATAATATGCAGACTACATTTATGTTGATTTTTTTTGCAGCCATAATTGCAAACTCATGTCTAATTTGCTGTCCACTATCACAACAAGGTCTTTTTCACCATTACTTTTTTTCAGGTTTCTTCCTTCAGTTGAATTTCACTGTTTCAAATGATTTTTCCCATATGTACTTGCTTTCATATTTCATTTTGGTATTTCCTAATCTTTCTAGGTCCCCTTGCATTAGATCTCTGCTCACAAATCCCTTCATAGTATAGCTTCCTGTGAGAATTTCATTAGTGGGTCATTAACTTGCTCTTTCAGATGCTAAATAAGATCAGTCCTAACACCACTCCCTGAACCACCCATTATACACTTCCACTCCAACTCAGTACATTCCATTTAGTTAGGGATGCAGTGTTTACAGCAATATTGCTATGTGAGGAAATGGCTTCTATTGCTTTGCTAACTCAGTAATAGCAGAGGTCTGTTTGTGAAGCACTGTCAGAAAGCATCATTGCAAAGGACTCTGAAAACGAGAGGGAAGGTTAAGGGGAAAAGCAGAAAGGGTGGGGGAAATAAACTACAGCCATCATTGAGTAAAAGGGGAAATGTTTTATTAGATGAAGTATTTGGAATGTGACTCTCATAGCAACACAAATGAGTAGCTCTATTATGTGGCTTGTCAAATGAGATCATATGGTCTCTGATCAGAAAGGGCATTAACACAGCTTACTTTTTTCCAAGGCTGCAGTGCACATACAAACTGTGCAGTCTGAGGACTTCACTCAAACGCATGCATGTGTTTTAGTACAAAGATGTGTCTATTTTGTACCTAAATTTAGAGGCATCAATGAAACCTACCCAGAATAAACAACAATGGAGCTTTTATAGTCAAACGAAACACTAATAGTTTCCCATCCTGCTAGATATGTGCAATATTGTATTAACTTGCTACAATACTAGTGTAACACAGAAATATTAGCAAATTTCAGCATTTTCAGCTATTTCATTATCTCTTTTTCAAAACTGCAGGAAATTCTTGATTACATTCAGCTGAAAAATACATGGGGGATGATTCTGATTTCAGTTACATTGGTTTAAATTAGGAGTAATTCCACTGAAGTCAATGTTGTTACAATGGTGAAAAAACAGTGAAAGTGAGGTCAGAAGAAGGCCCTATAACAAGCAGATTGCTCATTTAGTCTCATTGCTCCATATGTAACGGGACTGTTGGCCCCTTAGTAAAACTCAGTGCGGGGGGGGGGGGGGGGGGGGGGGGTTGGTTGGCTAACCAAAAGGAAAGGGAAGGATTAATGGGAAATCAGGACCCTGAGATTGACAGTCCCCAGGAACAATGGGGAGAGGCCAATGCTCCCGGTCAGCCTGATTGACAAGGGCGGACAGGCTAATCTGGGAGTAAGGTGGTCATGGTGGGTCCCATTCTCCATATGAGCTGGAATTGCCTGGGTCAGACAGAGTGGGGCCGAGCTAAGGAGAGACCAGGGGCTCAAGCTGAGCTGGGGAGCAGAGCTGTGCCAGACCCGGAGGGGCCAGAAAAGCAGCCCGGGAAGCAGGTCAGTGCTGGGAGCAGAGTCACAGAAGCAACCCATAGAGCAGACCTGTGCTGGGAGCAGAGCTGTAGCAGCCAGAGGGACCAGAGAAGCAACCCAGGGAGCAGGTCAGTGCTGGGAGCAGAGTCATAGAGCAGACTTGTGCTGGGAGCAGAGCTGTAGCAACCAGAGCCAGAGGGGCCGAAGAAGCAGCCCAGGGAGCTGGAGGCAGAGCAGCAGCCATGCTGTGACAGAGTAGAGCTGGAGCTGAGGCAGAGTGGTGGGGCTGGAGCAGTCCGGAGCTGGGTGCAGTGACCAGCTGGGGAAAGCAAGGGGGACCCTTCGCAGTGGGCCCAGCGCAGGGAGATGCCCCCAGCCAAGATGCCTTACAGACTTGGAGGGGGATCATAACCCTGATGGGGTGGGGGCAACGCTGGGAAGAAGGGTCCTGCCACCTAAAGCCTGAGGGCATGTGACCACTGCCGGAGCAAGTGTCCGACCCGCAGCATCCCTGCAGCACAGCCAGAGCCTGAAAAGGAAGCCTGGGACTTGTGAGGAACAGACTGTGAACTTCCATTACATTTCAGAGACGCTGGTTGTAATGTCCCCGTGCCACAGAGCGGGGTGATGTGTTTTCCTTTAACCTTTCCCATTTTTTCCTTATTTTTTTAATTGATTGCTGTTTAATAAATTGTATTTGCTTTGAACTGTATGTGATGATCAGTGGGTCAGGGAACCATCCAGTGCAGAGAGAGCATCCCGGAGTGGGGACACGCTAGCCCCTGCCCTAAGTGACCACAACAAGGTTGGGGGTTGAGCCCCCCAGGAATCCTGGGCCCAGCCTTGTTGGGGTTATGAGGACTCTGCCACAGAGGAGAGTGGAAGGGGAGCCTTTGAGGTCAGGCAGGCCTCTGGGTAAAGGAAGTGGGAGCGAGGACTCAGATCCTTTTGCTAGCCCACTTCACCGGGGTAGTGCATAAGCCAGGAACGTTCCCCACAATAGTGGGACCATTTCCCCACTTACACATAGCTTAATGCCAGAAACATTCTTACCAAAACGTTCCATAAGCAGAGAAAACATTTCCACAGCAAGCAGCTGGGTGAACATGCTTTTATCAGTTTTGTTACACAAGTAACAAGTTAAAAGAAAAAAAAAAAGAGGGGACAGGTGATTTTAAAATTTTGACTTCATTTTTTTGTTGCATTCCACATCAATGAAATGTGATTTTCTTTCCAGGAAAAAGCTTGAATGTGTGTCTGCAAATTTCCACTGAGCAGCTCTGTGAAAACCTTGAGATTTGGTCCTCCACTCTTTTTAGTACAAAGATCCATGTTAGTGGAAGTGATCAACTCACCAACATCTTCTAAATGCACATGGAAACCTGTGTTCACATGCAAATATTTGTGAAACAGAAAATGAGAGTTTGGTGTAGCTCTATTCTCTAAGCATTAAGAATGTATTTTGAAATTAAAAAAAAAAAGCACAGGTTTGCACTTGCAAAACCATTTATCTGTTTCTTGATTTTTCAGGCACATCACAGTTGCAATCACTCTCCAACATTTTGCCAAGGTTAATTAGTGTCATGGATATTAAATGACCCACTATGTTTACTCCCAGGAGATGGTAATGATTCTGTGAAAAAAGAGTTACCAAAGGTTTGTTCTTCACTGTGGATTCACTCATTATTATTATTATTACTTCTATTAATAATTTGTATTCTGGCAGAGCCTAAAGGCCTAAACCACAGCTGGGGTAGTATTGTACTAGGCATTGTATTCATACTAGGGTTACCATACATCCGGATTTTCCCGGACATGTCCGGCTTTTGGGGGCTCAAATCCCCGTCCGGGGGGAAATCCCCAAAAGCCGGGCATGTCCGGGAAAATCGGGAGGCTCGGCCGGGGCCTCTTTGTGCGGGGCCAGGGGCATGGTGCCGGGCCGGGCCCGCTGGGCTGGGAGCCGGGCCCGCGGGGCTGGGAGCCGGGAGCCGGGCCCGCGGGGCTGGGAGCCGGGAGCCGCCGGCCCGCGGGGCTGGGAGCCGGGAGCCGGGGGCCACTC
>NC_048308.1:28561257-28646257 GCF_013100865.1 Trachemys scripta elegans
GAGTGGCATAAAGGGGGCCTTAAAAGCCTGGTTGTGGCAAGGGAGGATTTTCCTGGCACAGGCACTGTGGTAGGCAGCTGTAAGATTACTTCCAGAGGACTGTCATTGCAATACTCAATGTGGGAGGGGCATGTTGGGTAGAGCCACATCATGCAGCGCTACAGAAATTCCAGGCAGCCCTGCAGCCTATAGGGCAACCAAAGGAGGCTGCAGTAACTTAGTTGGACTGGGGGCTTTTCAGCTCCTGGAGCAGCCTAGGATCGGATTCGAGAGGGTACAAAGATGGCTTAAAACTAATTTAGCCCTCCTCCCTTTGGGCTGTGTGCTCTGGTCTAAGTGGTGCAGCCAGTGGCTTTCAACATTTCCACACTACTGTACCCCTTTCAGGAGTCTGATTTGTCTTGCGTACCCCCAAGTTTCACCTCACTTAAAAACTACTAGCTTACAAAATCAGATTTAAAAATACAAAAGTGTCACAGCACACTGTTACTGAAAAATTGCTTTCTCATTTTTACCATATAATTATAAAATAAATCAATTGGAATATAAATATTGTACTTACATTTCAGTGTATAGTATATAGAGCAGTATAAACAAGTCATTGTCTGTATGAAATCTTAGTTTGTACTGACTTCGCTAGTGCTTTTTATGTAGCCTGTTGTAAAACTAGGCCAATATCGAGATGAGTTGATGTACCCACTGGAAGACTCTGCGTACCCCCGGTTGAGAATCACTGGCTTAGAGGCTTTGCACAAAATCTCACTCTTAATGTAGAAGTATTTTACAAATGTGTATGAATTGAGCCTTGCAATGTCTGTGTGAGATAAGGAAGTATTACCCCCATTTTACAGGTGAAGAAATAGAGATACTACAGAGGCCCACATTTCTAAAAGTGACCACTAATTTTGGGTACTCAGCTTGAAATAATCTTATTTCCTGGGGTGTTGGGCTTGCAAAATTGTGTTTCAGATCAGCGGGAGCTGCAGATATCAGCACCTCTGAAAATCAGTTGTCAGTTTGGACACCCAAAAATGGAGACAGCCAAGATTAGTGGATACTTCTGAATGTTGACTTAAATGACTTGCCCAAGACCATTTGAGGTCTGTGCCAGAGCTGGGAATAGAAAACAGGTGTTCTAACTCACACTCCAGAACCTTACCCACAAAACTATCCTCCTTGCCTTCAAGCACCCAGACATACCAATTATTTGCACATGCTTTGATTTGGTATTTTGTCCTCAAAATCCATTTCCTACACCACAAGTGATTATTCTATTACGAAAAAGATTGTCAGCCCCTTCAGAGCTTGAAAACAATAGTTTGGAGAGTGACCCACTATCCAATTGTGTGCAACATTGAAGGTTGATGGTGAATAAGAATGTGAGAGGGAAGAAAGACAGGGCTGGAGCAGACAGCAGTATGAGAGAGCAAGCACGATTTCTTTTGTGGCCTTGCATCTTAATTAACTTTGGAATAATTATGATACCTGGCTACAGCCCATTGTACATAAAGTAATTGCTATACTACATAGCAGAGGTGGATTACAAGCCATAATGATGGTACTCATAATATAGATTTGTGAAGTGCACAACCAATAGTAGGATTTTAGGATACCCGTAATTACAAGGGCTTTCAGACATCTGTTTAAACTGATATTAACCAAACCTCTTACCTCCAAGTAAAGTCTTTAGGAAATGGTAAATTTTTAAATTTAAAACAAAACAAAACCCCAAATAAACAAAAAACCAAAGCCTCCTGCCCATTTAGGTTAATTGACTTAGAAAGTTTGTCATTCTCTTTCACTAGGGTCATCAAGCTGAGAGATGGGTCACTATAGAAATCAGACAATGATTGTTTTAGAGAAAATTATTATTCTGGAATCCATTAAAAGAAAACCAGAAATGGTCTATGAATACTGTTATACTGTACCACTAAAAAGTTAGCACATTGTATGATTTGAGAAATAAAAGCAAAGTAGGTTAAGGTTTGAAAAAAAGGGGCTGTACGTAGCTGATTTTCAATAATAAAAATGAGAAAACATTAGCTTTTATAACCTTTACAGTCAGTTTTTTTTTTTAATTAAACTTTTTTCTTTGGGATATGGATGGATTGTCTTCCTATCTGTTTGTACATCGCCCAGCATACTGGGGCCTTTGATCAGTACCACAATACAAATAATGCATTAATATTTTAATGTTCCATGGAAGCAACAGAAATAATATGACTACCCTCTGGTGCAAAATAATTCCTCCAATGGGTGCTGGATGCTCTGCAATGACTCTATAGCCTAGTAGATTAAGTTTGTATTTTATATGCTAAAAGTACAGAGTTCTAATCCTATTCAGGATACATCTTCATTATAAATTCTTCAATACTCCCTTCTGGTATTTGATACTGTATCTTGTTTTATTAATCCCTCAATAACTATACATTTAACTCACCTTGACTACTCCTGCAAACTAACCCTTAACTCTTTTAATGCTGTTTGTTTCCTTTTGCATTTGCTAAAATATTTTCTATTAGATTTAAAAGTGACTGAAAAAAGACACCTTTTTCTGATTAGTTTCCACTAAACTATACCTATTCTATAAGGAATATCAGTGATGTGCCATCAGTGTATACAAGGCATGCCTTATGTGCTCCAGGCTGGGTTGTGCCTGCAGGATGATTCTCTTTGGCCCTTGAACATGCAAAAATAGCACCCTCTGCACAGCCTGACCTCCTATGCTCCATATGTGCAAGGTCGTGCTCTGTGAAGGATGCCATTTTGCGTACAACTGCATGTCTGACTAAAAATGTCCTTGCATGCCACTGAGGAATAGACACAAATACTGTCTTGATTTTTTTTTTTTGTCCCTGTAGGATAACTTTATGTATGTTCAAGCAGCAGAACCTGTGAACATACCAATGAAAAATCACTTTCCTACAAGAGAAGATCAGTTCCTGGCTCTACAAAACACAAGCGAATTTGATGTGCTTGTTATAGGAGGAGGAGCAACAGGATGCGGCTGTGCGTTAGACGCTGTTACAAGAGGTGAGGCATGAAAGTATGAGCATATTACAGGTAGAAAAAATCACCTACTATAAAAGTGCTTGCATGCAATTTAATATAAACTAATGAAACTGGATAATTCAAAAATAAAGCTGGTTTAAAATGGGGAACCTGCTGTCTTCTCCACTGCCCTCCAAAGACTTGATTATATAACTATCTTTGGATCCCAATGTCTAGTGTGAACTTGAAGGAAACTAAGAGTCGTATTTCGTTGGTACAGCTACAGCTATATGGAAATAGAGGCTGGAAGAATTTGTTAATTGGGTTTATCTTTAATTTAAAATGTGAGTCATCGAGGTTTGTGCAGGAGGGCAATTTACAGGAAAGAGAGAAGGAAAAGCCATATGGCAGTCTGCAGCCAACTTCATTAGGAAAGAAGAGGGCTGGGCATGATTTCTACATGACCAATCAAATATGGTGTCACTCCCCTGTTTTCTGTAGGGGTGTCATGTAAAAATGGCTGGTAACCATTTTCACATGTTTGGCACATGTTAAATAGATTTTACTCTTAGCACAGATTTAGATTAGTCCGTCTGGATTTTTCATTAAAACCTACCAATAGGATTCTGCTTGAAGATCCACATGGTAAGTCTCTGATGTTCTGCTCTTTCTTTATGAAAAGTTTTATTTTTTTGTTTCGAAATTAAGGTGAATGGACATATTTTAATACACCTCTACCCCAAAATAATGCTATCTTTGGGAGCAAAAAAAATCTTACCGCGTTATAGGTGAAACAGTGTTATATCGAACTTGCTTTGATACGCCAGAGTGCACAGCTCTCCCCCCCCCCCCCCCCCACCGGAGCGCTGCATTACCGCGTTATATCTGAATTCGTGTTGTATCGGGTCATGTTATATTGGGGTAGAGGTGTACTAGATTAATGGTCTCTCAAAATTATTATTTCTTGTTAAAATATTGGGGCAAAATTTAGCTCTGTTTAAACAAGACCAACACTTCTGAAGTGAATGGAGCCAAGTCTGCTTACTTGGGGTGAATTTGGACCTTGGATTTTAATTGATTGCTTCATTTAGGATTCAGCTGTGTTTGCTATGTTTTTAAAAAGGAAAATCTTGACTTTTTATTCAGATTTTATACAGCAAAAATGATTGAAAACTAATACATAAGTTAGCTGATCTATTAAATGTACTAATCACAACTCTGTTGCGTAAGAGATGCATGAACTTAAGTCTTTTATTAACTGCAGTCTTTCTATTGAACTTCCTTCACGTTTTATGTATATGTAGACAAGCATCTGGCTGCACTTTGGCTGTTTCTGTCCGTCATTCACTAACCTTTGAACACTAATATACACTCAAATATATTTGAGAACACAGTTAATTACAGAATAATGGCCATGCTCCGCTCTAATACAGGCTGAGCATTCCTGGAATAACCTGTTTTGAGGACTTTGCTGCGTAGTTATTTGGTTAAACAGATGGCCCAAGAGGTAATTTACAGGGCTCAACTGTACCTGGGTTTGGCCACAGCATGCTTCCCATCACTCAAATTTGAGTCTTTGGTGTTTTTCTCCTTTGACATCCAGGCCTTCACTAGATCCTGGTGCTTTTTTCTTTATTTCCAAAACATGTCCCTTGCTTTCCATCCTGTCTTGATTTTTTTCACCCTTGTAAGGTAACTTTATGCATGTTCAAGCAACAGAACCTGTGAACATACCAATGAAAAGTCACTTTCCTGAAAGAGAAGATCAGCTTGTGGCTCTACAAAACAAAAGCAACAATGTTCCCTGCTCTCATGACTTCCCATCTTGATTACTTCATCCTCTTCTCCAGTCTCAGCCATAGATTCCTCTTACAAGTCCTGATCCCTGTACCATTGAAATCAATGGGAGTATTTTCCATTGAATTCAAAGTGGACAAGATCAGAGCCTTAACCCACATTAATAGGAAGCTTCACCTCACTTGCAAAGTTCTGCATTACTATCCACACTATCTATTTTTCATTTTCTCTTGCTCTCTCTACTTCTTGTTTCTCTTGACTGTGTTCTCCATCTCTCATACAGTTCAGACTTAGTGCTGCCTTTCATGCTGCTCTATAAAATTAGAACAGCTGCCCAAGAATATTTACAAAGCCCCACTCCCATTCATTATATGGGAATGTAGTAGGGACTTCTAAGATGGCTTAACATTTTCTATAATAAATTATTCTTGTGGCCATTTTTTAAGAAGGTCCAGCTTCTTCTTTGTTTGGCTTTGGTATTTGGCAGGGAGAAGAAGTCCTCAGGCTAGAGAAGTAATTTTTTGGCCCCATTTAATTCCATGTAGGCTTAGCTGAGTTATAATCTGTATCCCTTCTCTTGGTTGTATTTCTCAGAAAATTTTTGGCACTGAGCTGTTTTTGTGCATCTTGTGGTTAGGTTGTAAATTTTTAAGGCTGTAAACCATTGCCTTTTTCAGCTTAGCTCTTCTCTGAGTGCTGGTCCCTATGTGTATTCCACACATGAGCATGCATGGGCACCATATGCCTGAGTTTGGAGATTTCTAGCAAGTAGTGCCTGTTGAGCTGTGCTTGCACAGTTACTTTTCTCATGCTCCAAACTGAAGGTAGAAGGGGAGGTGCGGACCAACATCTCTCCAGTTCCTTCTTACCGTCTCACAGCCTGAGTTGGAATTCTCTTGTGTCCAGATTTCCTCTGCTTTTTAATGCACCTGTAAATTGTAAATAGTTTTTAGTATTTTTGTATAGTTAGTTTTTAATCTCAGTAGAGTTTGTATAACAGTTTTCTCCTGTCTTGGAGTCTCTTCCTGTAGATAAAGACTGCCCAGAGTCCCCGGGTTTAAGAACTGCATCTCCTACTCCATGAGTGATGAGCACCAACACTGCTTCTACTGTCTGGGAGAAGTGCATATCTCTGCTAAATGTGCAGCATTTGCTGCTTGTTTCCCTCTTGAACCCGCAAGGCATGAGAGCACCAACTGAGAAAACAACTTCTAGAGAAGGCTATGAGACCTCAGTCTGATCCAGGCCAGGGAGATCCCTCTTATGGATCGCCCCCAACTGAGGAGCAGCACCCCTCTAAGAATTAGCTCAGGGGTGGAAACCAGAGCTGCTAAGCCCAAGGAGGGAGATATCATCCAGGATCTCTCATGAAAGTAAGAGGCACTCTCATAGGCATAAGAATAGAGCACCTCCTTTCAGGTCTGCTCCAAGAAAAGAGCTCCCTCCTTGACTCTGTCCAAGGTGGGTGAGTCCTTGTGCACAGGTCCTAAAGATTTAGGCTTGCTTAGATCCTCTGATTATTGAGGGTGAGATGTGAAGGAGAATGGATCCGCTGGTACTGATGTCAGCTTTGATTTGTAAGTTGAAGGATTGGCACCTACCGACATCATCTAAGAGCTTTCCAGTAGACTTTTTGATGGTACTGACCCCTTCCAGAAGAGACCTGTCATCTATGATGACCCTGGATGTGCTAGATTCTTCAGTTCTGACTACAGAACATCCTACACTCCTGGATGAACCAAAACTTTCACTTCACCAGAAGATATCTTCACCCTTCCATATCCTCTTCTTTTGGGTCAGACTCTTCTGAGACCCATTGACACCAGAGGAGAAAATGACACAGAGGAGATGGGAATGATCCTTGCCTCAGACCTTAGGCAGGAGTTTTCACCCATCAGTACAGATAGCTCCACTAGTTGAACAGGAGCTGTCAGAGGCTCCAGACAATCACTTGCTCCCATGCAGGGAAGTGAGTTTGGACATAGACGTGAGAAGATCTGGGGTTCGTCCTCCACCAATTTATGACTATCCAAAAGATAGGTGGTACCCATTGCCATGGGGTCCGCATCAACTGGCTGACCCTTCATATTGGAGCCCATGTGATTGTACAGTATATGTCTGGATCAGTTCACGCGTCCCACGGTACCTCTCCCATCGAACACCTGCCAGCTTAGTCGGAGTATGAGGAAGAGATGATTGAAACGGATCCTCAGGTACTGACAGGTGTTTCATCTTCCTCATCAGGTGAGGCAAGTGTCCTGTCTTCACTTTCCCCTCTGATGACCACACGTGCTATCAGGAGCTGTTGTAGAGAGTGGCGAATAACCTTCAGGTTTTACTAGAGGATACCCAAAATCATTTATTTGACCTTCTATAACCATCTGGTCCTAGTAGGGTGGCCTTCCCAATAAACGAGGCCATCATGGACCCAGCGAGGTAGTCTGGCACACGCTGGCTTCTTGCACCCCCATCCCAAAAGGGCAGAGAGGTGCTATTTTGTACCAGCCAAAGGAGTGGAGTTTCTTTTCATGCATCCTGTTCCCAGCTCCCCGTAGAGGAAGTACTTCCAGAGTCCCAGTGTGGCTTCAGACAGTCATGAGGTACAACCAACATGATTTTCTCAGCCGGGCAGATCCAGGAAAAATGTCAAGAACAACACCAGGAGCTGTATATGGCCTTTATGACTGTGACCAAAGCCTTCAACTCTGTCAACCATGAGGCTCTGTGATAAATTTGCTTGGGCAGCCAAACTCTGACATAATTTTCTACAGAGTCTCATGGTTGATTTCCTCCATCCTGTGCAGTGGCTCTACCTCTGAGCCCTTTGTCATTTGAACTGGTGTAAAACAAGGTTGTGTACGGGCACCCACCCTTTTCTCTATTTTCTTAGCAGCTATGAAAATGTTCACCCAAAACAATCTACCACAGGGCATTGCCATCCAATATCGGACTGATGGCAACCTCTTCAACCTTTCTCATTTCCGTGCCAGAACTAAAGTAATATCGGCAACAATTACAGAACTACAGTACGTAGATGATTGTGCTGTAGTTGCACACTCACAGAGCAATTTACAAACAGACCTTAATTTATTCTCTGAAGCTTACAAAAGCCTAGGGCTAACTCTGAACATTGGCAAAACAAAAGTTCACCAACCAGCTCCCAGTCAATCATCAAACCCAGCAAGGAAGATCTATATTGTCAGAGAAGAACTGGAAAATAGAATAGCTTATTTTGGCAGCCATCTCTCACAGAGGACAGACATAGACATAGAGATTCAGCACAGAATCCGCTGTGCCAGTCTTGGCAGGTGTTCAATAATCACAATCAGAATACACACTGGACTTTATAAGGCTTATAAAGCAGTGGTAGTCCCAACACTCCACTCCTCTATGACTGAGACTTGAGTGACCTATAGAAAACATCTGAAAAACCTGGAATGCCAGCACCAGCACTTTCTTAGGAAGATCCTCAACGTAAAGTAGGAGGATTGCTGCACTAATGTCAGTTTCCTCACAGAGGCCAACCTCTTCAGTGTTGAGGTCCTGATTATCCAGCACAAGTTGAGGTGTAGTGGGCACTGTGTGCGCATGCCTGATGAATGCTTACCAAAACAACTGCTGTACGCCCAACTCACCAAAGGAGAAAAACAGCGAGGCCAAAAGAAACTCTCTAAAGACATCCTCAAGAGATGTAGCATTGACACCACATACTGGGAGACAGCAGCCCAGGATAGGGATAACAGGCGAAGACTTGTCAGAGAAGGAATGTCCACATTTGAGGAAAATCTTCTTGTCCTGGTTGCAGAAAAATGCCAAAAAAGAATGGAAGGGCAACTGTCACACAGCAATCATGGCCCAGCCCTGACTTCCAACACGACCTGCAATGTCTGCCAATGAGCCCGCGGCTCAAGGATCGGACTCCTCGGTCACCAAAGGACCCTTTAAAAAAAAAAAAAAAAAAATCTGTGAAAGAGATCATCCTTGATCTCAAGGGATTGCTGCTGCCAACCCAACTCCTTGGTGGTGCAGGCTACACTGGCAGATAAAGGTTCTAAATGACTTGACCTTATGGGGAGAGAGGTGTTTTCTACAAGTCTGCAATATGTAATTTAAACTACTTCAAAAGGACAGAGCCCAATTCTAGGCCCTCATTGAGGAAGGCAAACTGATGGCTAAAACATCACTTCACGTTGCAGTGAATACAGCTGACACTGGCTAGATGGATAGCCATAGGTATACCCAGAGGTGCGTGAGTCTTGGCTGCATTCCTTGGGATTCCCCCGAGAGGTTCAAAACACTGCAGAGGACTTGCCTTTCAGTGAGTAATTTGTTTAGAGACTCAGTCATCTTGTTACACTAGTCGAAGGACTCGAACATTGAGTCCCTGGCCCCAAAAAGAGAACACCAAAAACAGGTGTATAAACCGAGACCTCCTGCCCAACTGTTCTACCACCAGCACTCATTCAAAGTACTGCACAGTCTCCAGAAGGTACAAAACCCTAAATATCCCTATATTACCACAATGAAGCTACTGAATCCCATTCTCTATCCAGGGATATTTTTTGATGGGATGATCAAGAATTGTGTACCCCCTTTGATGCCATCCACCACAGCCCCTTCCTCCAAACTTTGATGGCTGCCTCACCCTTTTTGCTCACAATTGAGGGGCAATCACAACAGACAAGTGGGTACTAGAAATCGTTGACTGTGGGTACTCTGTGTTCCTTTTCCTTCCTCTCCCCAAGTCCACTTCCCGGCTCCTCTTCAGGCACCTCTCGGAGGTCAGAGATGCATGCAGCCAGGAGCTGTTTTCTACTCTGGAGGAGGCTAGCCAGTCACAACCTCTCTGGTCATCAGTTTGAACTCTACTGCCCTGCCCTTAGGTGACCAACTATCATCCCCACCCCATAAATTCCTTTGGAATTTTGAAAGTCCCCTTCCTGTTTGCTCAGTGATGCATGCAGTGGTCTCAGCACATCTTTTCAAGTGGCCATGCCTGCCCCACGCACCAGGCGATCCCCTGCTTGGAGCAGTGCCAACCTGCTGGACCCCATCAGCATTTGGGGAGAGGAGGCTGTCCAGTCCCAGCTGCGCTCCAGCCATAGGAATTATGATACATACGGACAGATTTCAAAATGCATGACAGAAAAGGGCCATGACCAGGACACATTGCAGTGCAGGGTCAAAGTGAAGGAGCTGCGGAACACCTACCACAAGGCAGGGGAGGCAAATCGCCGCTCCTGTGCTACGCCCACGAGCTGATGGTTCTACAAAGATGACTCGGAGGTCTGAGATGCATGCAGCCAGGAGCTGTTTTCTACCCCGGAGGAGGCTAGCCAGTCACAGCTGTCGGATGTTGGCGAAGCGCACATTGGAGAGGAGGCCCCTGGTAACTGGATTTGATTTTGGGAGTCGCTGAAGCGAGTTGTTGGGGGCAGGAGAATTGCAGAAAGTGGGCTTGTCTCCCACCACATGCCTAGTCTGAGCGGCTGAACAGGCTGCTGATTGACTCCCTCACTTAACGGGAATTTCCCTCAGATCTCCAGGAAGCTCTCATGGAGATACTGGGCAATCCGCTGCTGTGGGTTCTTCGGCAGAGCTGCTTTGTTTCTTGCCCCATTAACGGTAACTTTCCTGCACCACTGTGTCGTCACTTGGGGGGGTGGACCATTGCTGCACGCAGACGAGCCACATAGGGGCCAGGGCAGAAGTCCCAGTCTTGGAGAAAACCCCCTCTCCCCCTTGATTCCCTGCTCACTGTCAGCAGCGAGATATCTTCCATAATGATCATGTCCTGTGGTAAGTGTGGGGACAGGAATGATTATCAGGCCCTCCTACAGTGCTGGCTCTCCCCAAGCGCCATATGCCCAGTGTACAGCAGGGTCCGGGAAGACTTTATTTACCCTGCGCCTGCAGTTATTCACTATTTTTGGGGTCTTGTGGCTCATGTGTGCTTGCCTGGGGTCAGCCAGTTAGTGACAGGTGTATGAGTACTGGCTGTGTTTTAACGCACTGAAACAGCGTTGTCTGTGTTGCAAACAATAGTGCTTCTGTAAAATGTTGCGTTTAAACTTCACAGAGATGACCTTGGGAGCCCAGCCTCCCTCTTTATTATTGGCAGCTGAACAGCTGCGCAGAATTAGAAAGTGGCCAAGAAGAACTAAGGAGGACTTCCTGCGTGATGTTATGATGCAGTCCGCCACTGAGAAACAGGAATTGAAGGAGTGGTGGGACAACGAGAAGAGGGACCGAAAGGAGAACGCGGCATGTCAGAATGAAACCATGGAGGTTCTTAAAGGTTATGGATTGCCAAGCAGACATGCTCCAGGCAATACTAGTTCTTCAAACTGAGCAGCTCCATACCCGCCCTCCCTTGCAGCCTTTATCGCAAAACTTTCCCATGCTCTCTCCAGACATCGCCAGCGCACTCTTATCAACCTCCTGGCTCCAGTTTATACCCACGGCATTCCACTCCCCCCCCACCCCCATCACAATCCAGCTGTGTGGATTCCCACTACCCACTGCACTCAACACCCATCTCTCTGCAGTTTGGCCCTGCAGACGTACCGTACCCGCTCCATTGTACTCCAAAGGAGAAGGTTGGATACGATCCCTGGACATACAAATCTTTAGCCATCCCGGGATCCCCCCTCCTCCTGGGACTTTCCCTTCCCCCATCCCCCTCACTGCTGGTGGGTTTTTTTTGTTTGACTCTCTCCTCCGGTTGTTGTCTTTTAATAAAAGAATTGTTAGTTTGAAAGCAATCTTTATTCTATTAATTGAAAGCAAAAAGAGCCGTGCAAAGCAACATACAATTATGTTAAACCTACATATTGCATAGTCTGCACCAATCACCTCCTATCATTACAAGCACTGCACTCCCGAGCATAGCAACAAGTATTAGTGGCTTTCAGGTTCAAATTGCTACCTCAAGGCATCCCTGATCCTTATGACCCCACACTGTGCCCCTCTAATAGCCCTGGTCTCTGGCTGCTCAAACTCAGCCTCCAGGCACTGAGCCTCTGCGGTCCAGCCCTGAGTGAAGCTTTCACCCTTCCCTTCATAAATATTATGGACCATACAGCATGCGGCTATAAGCATAGGAATATTGTCATCGGCCAGGTCCAGCTTCCCATAGAGGCAGTGCCAGTGGGCTTTTAAACTGTCAAAAGCACACTCAGCAGTCATTCTGCATTTGCTCAGCCTGCTGTTGAACCACTCCTTGCTGTTGCCAAGTTGCCCCATGTATCGCTTCATGAGCCATGGCATTAAGCGGTAGGCGGGGGTCTCCCAGGATCACAATGGGCATTTTGACTTCCCATACAGTGATCTTCTGGTCCAGGAAGAAAGTCCCTGCTTGCAGCTTCCTGAACAGGCCAGTATTCTGAAAGATGCATGCGTCATGCACCTTTCCAGGCCACTTTGTGTTAATGTCTGTGAAACGCCCATGGTGATCCACAAGCACCTGGAGAACCATTGAGAAAAATGCCTTGTGATTAATGTACTTGGTGGCTAGGTGGTCTGGTGCAGAATTGGCATGTGCGTGCCATCTATCACCCCTCTGCAGTTAGTGAAGCCCATTTGTGCAAAGCCATCCACAATGTCACGGTCTTTCGGAGCAGGATGCAATTAATGGCCCTGCAGACTTCCGTCAACATGAGTCCAACGGTCGACCTTCCCACTCCGAACTGATTAGTGACCGATCGGTAGCAGTATGGAGTAGCCAGCTTCCACAGTGCAATTACCACATGCTTCTCCAACGGCAGGGCAGCTCTCATTCTTGTGTCCTTGTGCCGCAGGGCTGGGGCGAGCTCATCACACAGTCCCATGAATGTGGCTTTCCTCATCCAAAAGTTCTGCAGCCACTGCTCGTCATCCCTGACATGCATCAGGATGTGATCCCACCACTCAGTGCTTGTTTCCCGAGCCCAAAAGTGTCATTCTAGCGTGGTCAGCACCTCTGAATGCCACAAGCTATCTTGTGTCGTTGCTACTATGCGTGACGAGATTAATGTCGCACTCCTCTTGCCTTTGTAGCTTAAAGAATAACTCCACCGCCACTCATGACGTGTTGGTGAGAGCGAGCAGCATACTGGTCAACAGTTCAGGATCCATTCCTGCAGCCCGAAGAGGCAGTGCACGCAGTACACAAACCATTTAAAGATGGCGCCAAATGTGGACGGAAGCGCAGGGAATGCTGGGATGCAAAGCAATGCATGACGGGGCATTGGGACAGGACCCAGGATGCCCCGTGACCCCCTCCGCCTTTCCACAACTCTTGGTGGCAGAAGAGAAAGAGATGCTCTGTGGGATAGCTGCCCAGAGTGCATCACACCGAATACCGCTGCAAGTGCCGCAAGTGTGAACACACTATTGTGCAGGCAGCTGACAGTGTGAACACACAACAGCGGTTTCCCTTCAGTGCTCTCTGAGCAGCGCTGTAATTGCCGGTGCTGTAACTCTGCCAGTGTAGACATGCCTTTAGTCTCTGTAGTCAGGAGGTCCAGTTGGCAACTTCATTCTTGCTCCATTTTCTGGCAACCTTGGGAATGTGTGTTGTCAAAGGAAAGTCCAATCTGACTCCCACCAGGACTATAGACTTCATAGGAGTGACCTTAAATTCAATCTCATCAAGATCTTTCTTCCCTATGGAGAGATTCCAGACCATGAAAAAATTGATAAGACATGTCACTTTCAGACCAGGAGTCACTGTCAAGGTCTGCCTTTCACTATTAGGCCACATAGCATTGTGTACTTATAACATCATTTGCCAGACTTCATCTACATTACCTACAAGCCTGGCTCTGGTCAACTTACTCATGAAAGAGAACCCCCCCCCCCCCCCCCAACACCAGAGTAAGAATTCCCACGAGGGTCATGGCTTCTCTTGCCTGGTGGACAAAGCCAGAGAAAGTATGTGTGGGAGTCCCTTTCACCCTTTCATCACACCCACACCCGATGCGACCATTGTTAGACACATTCCTTATTGGATGGGGAGTTCACCTGGACAACTACACCATACAAGGCACTTGGAATCTTCGGGAGGCTAGGATGCATATCAACCTACTCGATAAGAGCAGTTAATCTAGCCTGTAATGCATTCCTCTTACTTATTTGATCTCTCCATGTCCAAATAACGTCAGACAATATACAACTATTTCTTATATAAACAAGGTGGAGCAAAATCCTTCCTCTTTGCTCGGAAGCACTCAATTTTTTTAATTGGTGCATCATAAACCATGTCATGCACTTGGCTACATACCTATTAGGTGCCAAGATTTCTCTAGTGGATAATCTCAGCAGACACTTCTCCATGGACCATGAATGGGAGATACACAATTCTGTCCTTAATGAGATCTTCACACAGTGGGGAACATCTTCAAACAGAAGATTCAGTATGATGAAGCTCAGGTCATTCTCATAATATCCAACTGGCCCAGACAATTGTAGTTTCCAGATCTCCAGTGAATGTTAACCCATCCTCCCATCAGTATCTGAGCCTTTCTGGATCTGCTTACCGAGGAGAATGGTAACATCGGATATCCCAACTCAGGCCTCCTTCACTTCACAAATTTGAATGGACATTTGACTTTGAACGACTTCTGAGAATGAATGTTCTATCAAAATAGGAAAGACTCCACCAGGAAATGTTATCTGGTTAAATGGAAGCATTTCTCTAGTGAGCCCAAAGCAACCAGTTGTCTCCAGAATCTGCAGATATACACTGGTATTTTAGATTACCTCTGTCTCTAAAAACTTCAGGGCTTCCCATTAGTTCCCTGCTGGTCCATCTAGCAGCAATCAGTGCCTTCCATTCTCAGGTAGGACACTTTTTTTACTAATCCAGGAACAACTGATATTCATGAAGGGCCCTTCCTTCCAGTGGTGAAGCCTACACAACAATGAGACCTCAGACTCATACTATCAGTACTTATCAGACCATACTTTGAAATGCTGGCTACATGTTCTGTGAAAGTCACCTTTTTAATTGCCATCACATTGGCTAGAAGAGTGAGCACTCGTGGCTGATCTGCCCTACGCTATTTTTCATAAGGGGAAGGTTTCTGAGTTTCACATCAATCAGCATATCCACTTACCGGTATTCTTCCCAAAACCTCATGCTTCCAATGAGGAGAGGAAACTTTGCTCTTTGGATGTCAGGTGAGCGCTGGCGTTTTACTTGCAAAGGACACAACCAATTAGAAAATCACTGAATAGTTGTAGCTTTAGTGAAACCGTTGTGAGGAAAAGCATTATCTGCTCAGAGACACTCAAAGTGGATCTCTGGCTGCATCATTCTGTGTTACCAGTTGGCACGTATTTCTTCCCCAGGGTGGGGGATGAGAGCCCGTTCCACTAAGGCACAAGCAACCTCAACAGCATCTCTTCAAGAGGTACCTATACTGGATATATATTGGGCCACTACCTGGAGTTCCATCCATTCATTCATGAAGCATTACACATTAGTTCAAGCTCCTCTTCAGATGAAGCTGTTAGGCCTGCAGTATTAAAAGCATCTGTATTAACTGCATTCCAGTCCCATCTCGCCATTTCAATACTGCTTATCAATCACCCACGTCTGGAATATACATAGAGACCCGAGCTCAGATTAAAAATGGAGGTTACTTCCTGTAGCTGGAGGTTCTTTGAGATGTGGGGTCCCTATCTGCATTCCACTACCCACCCTCCTTCCCTTTTGCTTTAGATCTTATCTGATTCCTGGTAAGAAGAGGAACTGGAGAGGTGTCATACTGTACCGGCCCCTTAAGCCTTCAGCTCTGGAGCACAAAGAAAGCAACTGCGCGGGTGTGGATCAATGACACTACTTGCTAGAAATCTTCAGTTTCAGGCACAGTGTGTGCATGCGTAAGCACATGTGGAATGGAGATAGGGACCACACATCTCGAAGGACCTCCAGTTACAGGTAAATAACCTCCATTTTTCATATGTTAGTGCCATGTACTTTGGTAACGCTATACTGCATCTTTAACTTTGAACTCCCTGACGTGTGTGCTTCAAATCTCAGCCATAATGTTTTTCTTAGATTTGCATGCAACGTGATTGGTAGCTGCAGAATTCTGCATGGCATCTAGCACCTACCTTCAGGACTGGTGTAAGGAATACCGGATGTCTGAGGGTACAGTTCCGCTGATGCCAGGAATGAAATCTGGCTCCAGTGAAGTCAACTCCCATTGACTTCACTGGGCCCAGGATTTCCCCCCAGGTCTGTTTGAAAACATTTAGCTGAAATGTATGCTCATTTTATATAAACTTTTAAGTTTTCTACATAAAGTAAAAGCAAGTAACATAAGCATATTGATATATCGGGGAATACATTCCAATTTGTAATTAGTGTGTTATGATTTTTAATGGATTATTAAAGAAAACTAAATAGCTGGTAAACCTACGTGACTAAGGTTTTCAGTCTTGCTCTTATTATGTTGGTGGGCTCTGGAAAAATTGTAATTGGAAGTGCACAAAGAATGGTTGAAGGTAATCTATATTTATCCTGTTACTACATATTCTGATCATATCAGTAGTTTTCTGAAGTGTGAAATAATCATAGGCATTTGGTTAATGAATTGTGTATTGTTGCTGTTCATTCATGGAATTTGCTCTTTTATTATGTCTGATGCTTCACTTAACAACAAATTTTGCTTTCCTTGTGTTTGATATGTTTTCACCAAATTATTCCTGATTGTATCCATTAATCTTCAGTCACATTTGACAAAAACAAATTACTCTGATCTTTTAAAGTTAACAGTAATTGGATTTTTAAGGACATAAAAGTTTTGGGGGACCAATAAATGATAAAGGGTTTTTATATTGTTCTACAAGCAATATTACAAAGCACTGCACTATCTTTAAGGTGATGCAGGGTAAAAAAAATAGAGTAGTGTTAGTATTTACATTAATTATTCTCTCCTTGTGCACGCAGTCATGTTGCTTTTCTCAACTTTGGTAAGAACCTCATTGACCCTGCTTCCTCTTTCTTTCCCCCTTGCCCACATACTTTCAAATGAGAAAAAACACTAGTGTTGGGGGAATCCACTATTCTACTTGTTGCAACAAAAGCAATCTTTCTAGGTATGTGCAATATATCTCAAAGATTTTGAGCAAAAGGCCACATTCTTGCCTTGAGGTGCTTATCTTAATTGGATTTATTTTTTGTAAACTTTTACACTTTTATGAAACCAAGTCACAATATTTAAGAGGGGTGTGTGTGTGGGGGGGAGGGCTAAGCATTTCTAGATAAGTTAATTAGTTGTTTCACACTACAATTACTAATCAAGACCTTAATTACCATATATACTCGATCATAAGCCGGTTCATTTATAAGCCAACCCCCCCAAGATGGATAAGTAAAAATGGAAAATTTTTGTAACCGTTCATAAGCCGATCCTATAATTCAGGGATCGGCAAACTTTGGCTCCCGGGCCATCAGGATAAGCTGGCACGGTTTGTTTTACCTCAAGCGTCCGCAGGCACGGAGGTAAACCTAAGTAAACAAAGTGTCCCGGCACGCCGGCTGCTTACCCTGACGGGCCGGGACAGCAACTGGTGGGGAAATTTTTTGGGGGGGAGAAGCTGGGAGTCAGGGGAGTAACCCCTGTGACAACCCCCACATGACCCCACCCCTAGCCTGGGACTCCCACACTCTCCCCATCTCTTCCCACCGTATCTGGGGGAGGGCCAGGGGAAGATGTCTCTGACCTGGCTGGAGCTGCTCCGGCAGGCTGGGCAGCGCAGCCGCAGCCAGCTCTGGTCGGACAGACTGGGTGGTTTGGCCGCAGCATGTTCCAATGGGCTGGGCTGGGCAGCCTGCTCTGGGGCTGGGGCCGAGCGGCACGGCTGCAGCCTGCCAGCCCTGGAGCTGCAGCTGCTTCGGAGGCTGGGGGGGAGAGCAGCGTGGCCCGAAGTGGAGAGACTCTGGCCCCACTTCTTCCCTTCTGTCTCTGCTGGCTGTGTAGCCTTTCTTTGCTCCCTCTGTTCGGGGGAGGGGCTGTGCCCAACCTCTCCCTCTCTATATCCGTTCATAAGCCAACCCCCTTCTCTGGTGCTTCCCCTTTTTACTAAAAAAAATCAGCTTATGAATGAGTATATACGGTATATTAGAGGTTTGGAAGACATTTCTGAAAAGAGAACATCTTTATTGTTAAGGTTGTTGGTGTGCGCAAAACTTTTTTTTCAATTATTGTATGTGCTAAAACTATGTAGAATAACTTTTGTAAGTTATCTATTGTAAATATGGTCCATGCCATACACAAGTCATACCCCTCTGTGAATACTACAAAACCGTTACTGCCATGGATGAATTTTCCTGGTTTAATAAAGAGCAAAGTTTTGCCAAATGGCATATATTATAAAAACATTTTCCTAAATGGGATATCCTCACGCTATATCCTTTGTCTTGAAAAACCTTAAGGATACGGTAATGATTTTTAGTACCCTTCCTACACAGCTTCCCTGGCATTCATTATTTGATTGAGCAATGTAAAGCATGTTCTTGAAAGATCTGATTAACTGTGGTTTCCTTCCCCTTGGGAAAAAAAAGTGTTCAGGCCTAATTCTAAATTGGCTAATTCCATTCCTCCTATCTAGTTTCAAATGGATACAGTATTCTTCTCTTTCTTTTTCTAAATAAACTGTGTATTATTGGAGATTCAATTGCAGAGATGTTTTCACTTTGTGCGTGGGGGTGGAGGGGAGGAACACTTGAGACACACTGTCATCCGAAACACCTGCTGGTAAAACTTTATCTTGGACTACACTGCCATATATTTCTGTAATATACACATATGCGTGTATATATATATGTGTGTGTGTGTGTGTGTAAAAGGTGTCTCTATCTATAATTTATGCACATTTGTGTGCGTGTGTGTATGTATATGTATGTATGTGTGTGTGTATGTATATGTATGTGTGTGTGTGTGTGTGTGTGTATATATATATATATATATATATATACACACCCTGAATGTCATTAGCTTGTATACATATAAAGTGTGTATAAAAAAAATATATATGTGCATATGACTGTATGTATGTATATATTCAGTTTATTATATGTAAATGAATACATTGTGAATTTCCTTTATTTAGAGCTCACCTATCTCATTACAATATACAAAAATGTATTTCTAGCCTTCTTTATTTTCTTGTAAGTCTATCATGACACAGATTCACTTTATAAGACAAAGTTTTGCGGATTAACTTGCCTTTTTCTTTTCTCTTTTGTGAGAATTGTATCCTCAATATCCAGGGTGGACTCAGTGTGAAAAATTTAATCACATTGAAGCAATCCAAATGCACATGGAGTGTTTTAATTAATAGAAGAGCCACTTGGTTGTACACTACTTCAGTTGCCATAACTAAGCATAATATTAAATGGAGAGAAGATAGATTTTTATTTAATTTAACTTTATATCACAATTGTTCTTAATCTGTTTTTCTCTGACTAAAAAATGCCTATGACTTTTCATAGAAAGTTTAAACCCAGAATAGATTAGAATTACTTTGAGTTAGACAAACTGCATAAAAGCAGATACTGAATATGGGCTTGATCCCACAAGGTGCTACACCTCCTGACTCCGATCCAGCAAAAGCATTTAAGCATGTGCTGAACTTTGAGTACTCCTACTAAAGTAAAATGTAAACTGGTGGCTAAATCCTTTCCTGGATTGTAACAGACAGTTCAGCACCCTCCACATTGAGTCCCAAACTCCTTTCTTTTATCACATTTTTAGAAGAACTTATTCTTTTAGTTGATTAGTGTCAATGTATGAACACTTGCATCTGAGTTCCCTGCTCTTTCCCTTCCCTGCTCCCCCCCCACCAAGTAGTCAGTACTTTCAGTGGAAGGACCCAAGTCTCCTGATTATATTTTAGAGAACACTTACATTATTAAGGGTTGTACCAAGAATCTTAAAGCAATCTATCTCTATCATCAAAATGTTGTCTAAGCTCTAAGAGCTAGGAAATTGTGAGCTCTAATCCTGGCTGTTATTGATTCCTTCTTTGGTTTTGGGCATCTCTCTTCCTTAGTTGTAAAATGAGTAATAACAATAGTCGGCTTTGCAAGGATATTGAGCACATTAGTTTGTAATGTTTATTCTGCAAAAAGCCACTTTTTTATTAATAAAAAGGGGGAGGGATAGCTCAGTGGTTTGAGCATTGGCCTGCTAAACCCAGGGTTGTGAGTTCAATCCTTGAGGGGACCACTTAGGGATCTGGGGCAAAAATCAGTACTTGGTCCGGCTAGTGAAGGGGACTGGACTCAACGACCTTTCAGGGTCCCTTCCAGTTCTATGAGATAGATATATCTCCATTTATTATTATATTATTATTTATATTATTAAAATAAAATGTTATGTGGTCATACAGTGACTACTGATTCTAATGACCTTTTACCAAAAAGGTTAGTAGCGATCTGGATGTCTAACCTAGTGAATGCCAGTGAAAATGAGGTAGGATTAGAGGCTAAAATAGGGGAAAAGCAAGCTAAAAATTACTTAGGCAAGTTAGATGTCCTCAAGTCACCAGAGCCTGATGAAATACATGCTAGAATACTCAAGGAGCTGACTGAGGAGATATCTGAGCCATTAACAATTATCTTTGAAAAGTCATGGAAGATGGGAGACATTCCAGAGGACTGGAAAAGGGGCAAATATAGTGCCCAGGTATAAAAAGGGAAATAAGGACAACCTGGGGAATTACAGACCAGACAGCTTAACTTCAGTACCTGGAAAGATAATGAGCAAATAATTAAGCAATCAGTTTGCAAACACCTAGAAGATATTAAGGTGATAAGTAACAGTCAGCATGGACTTGTCAAGAACAAATCATGTCGAACCAACTTAACAGCCTTTTTTGACAGGGTAACAAGCCTTGTGAATGGGAGGAAGCAGTAGACGTGGCATGTATTGACTTTAGTAAGGCTTTTGATATTGTATCACATGACCTCAAAAACAAATTAGGAAAATACAGATGTTCCCCAACTTACGCAAGCGTTCCGTTCTGGAACGCCTTGCGTAACTCAAATTTTGCATAAGTCGGAAACGTATCTCCGACCCTTACGCAACTCCCCCCCAAAAACCACAACCCCCCGACTCCTATTTCAAGCTAACAGAACTTTTTCTGTAAGCTTGGATTTGCGTACGTTGGGTTTACATAACTCGGGGAGCGCCTGTACAACCTTCATGGAACTACTATAAGATGGGTACATAACTGGATGGAAAACCATTTCCAGAGAGTAGTTACAGTGGTTCACCGCCAAGCTAGAAGGGTATATTAAGTCGGGTCCCGCAGGGATCAATTCTGTGTCTGATTCAGTTCAGTATCTTCATCAGTGATTTAGATAGTGGCATAGAGAATACACGTATAAAGTCTGCGGACGATACCAAGCTGAGAGGGGTTGCAAGTGCTTTGGAGGATAGGATTAAAATTCAAAATGATCTGGTCAAACTGGAGAAATGGTCTGAAGTAAATAGGATGAAATTCAATAAGGACAAATGCAAAGTACTCCATTTAGGAAGGAACAGCCAGTTGCACACATACAGAATGGGAAATAACTGCCTAGGAAGGAGTACTGCAGAAAGAGATTTGGAGGCATAGTGGATCACAAGCTAAATATGAGGCAACAGTGTAACACTGTTGCAAAAAAGAGCAAACATCATTCTGGGATGTATTAGGAGAAGTGTTTTTAAGCAAGACACGAGAAGTAATTCTTCCACTCTACTCTATGCTGATTAGGCCTCAGCTGGAATAATGTGTCCAGTTCTGGGTGCCACATTTCAGGAAAGGTGTGGACAAATTGTAGAAAGTCCAGAGATGAGCAACAAAAATGATCAAAAGTCTAGAAAACCAGACCTCTGAGGGAAGATGGAAAAAATTGGGTTTGTTTAGTGTGGAGAAGAGAAGACTAGGGAGGAGGGGCATGATAACAGCTTTCAAGTATATAAAAGGGTGTTACAAGGAGGAAGGAGAAAAATGGTTCTCCTTAACCATGGAGAATTGGACAAGAAGCAATGGGCTTAAATTCCAGCAAGAGCGATTTTAAGTTGGACATTAAGAAAAATATCCTGACTGTTAGGGTGATTAAGCACTGGAATAAATTGCCTAGGGAGGTTGTGAAATCTCCATCATTGAAGATTTTTAAGAGCAAGTTAGACAAAAACCTGTCAGGGATGGTCTAGATCATACTTAGGTCTACCATGAATGCAGGGGACTGGACTAGATGATCTCTCAAGGTCTCTTCCAGACCTATGATTCTAATTCATTCATAGGAGCCTTGCTGCCCTGCATAAAAGTCCAACTGCTTAGCCTCTATGTGCTGGAATGTCTTTTCATTGTGATGTGTCCAGATTTTAATGTGCCTCTGTTTAAGAGTTCTGTTTCGACTTTTCCCCCAGGAAGAGACTAAAATCTTTTCATTACAGTATAGACAGTGCACTGCACTTGGAATACAAATTTATCCATGTTCAGAGTAATTTTTCTTGTGATTGTCTCTACCCTAGAGAAGTGTCTTTAATGAATTACATACAAATTGTGTAATTTAAGAAGTTAATTTGGTTTTCTGGTTACACAGGACTAAAAACAGCTCTTGTAGAAAGAGATGATTTCTCATCAGGGACCAGCAGCAGGAGCACTAAATTGATCCATGGTGGAGTGAGATATCTTCAGAAGGCCATCATGAGGTTGGATTTCGAGCAGGTAATTGTTTATGCTGGCTGTTAAGCAAAAATTGCCAGTAGACTCTTTTTTTCCGCCTCCCAATTAAATCTCTGTTCTCATTTTATGGTTTTTAATACTTTCTTTTGTTGAATACCAGAGGCACTGTGCATACAGAATAGCTTGCTCAGTGAATTCTGCTAGAATATTTTGGGGACATTTCCAATGCTGTTTCTTGCTAGAGTATCATTTACAGACCATCTGAAAATAGTATCTTGTGGACTGTACATATTGAGGTGGGGGAGATTTCCTTTTGTACACTGATAAGAATTTTGTTTGTTTTAAAGGAATTTCGGGAAAGAAAATATAGTAAATGAGTGGTACATATTCATTGACAGATTTTCTGGTATTGGTGTTCCCATGCATAATATGATGGAAGATGGGACAATCTTCTACCTTTGGGAAAAACCCCAAGCTTGCCTTCTTCCTGTGAAACTTGCAATTAAACCTGTCTAAATATCTTAAAAGTGGTAGAATACTGTACAGTGGAATTGTTTGCCACACGCTTATAGGGCCTTTCGTTTTAAGGATCAGATCAGAAGTGGTTTCTTGGATGTCTTCAAAGATAGGAAGAATTTCATACCTTTATTGAGTGCCATTAGCTTCTAGTAAAATGAGTACGGTTTTTAGGTCCGTTAATTAGAGCTGCTGATTGTTAGACTGACCTGCCATAGGTCTAAAATGCCTAGTGGAATTTGCTCTGTACTCACAAGTTAAAGATTTTGTGTTACTGATTTGGGAAGTTCCCAATGTAATTCTTCAAACCAAGTATCATTGTGCTATTGAAAGAATAGTAAAGAATGTAATTAATAATTGTAATCTAGCACAGAGAAGGGATTCTGTGTATTTTATGGACTGATAAGCAAAACTGTTTTAACATTGAATATTTGTGATCTGTTAACAAAGAGTTAAAGGTCCTGAATTGTTTTTTATTTTTTTTTAGTACAGGATGGTAAAAGAAGCACTTCATGAGCGTGCCAACTTGCTCGAAATTGCTCCTCACTTATCTGGTCCTTTACCTATAATGCTTCCTGTTTACAAGTAAGCTCCCTGATACTCCTTCTGCTTTAATTTCTTACACCCTTGCTTTTGAGAATGAAGCTACTTCACTGGACTAGTTTTCAGAATGCCTTTTTCTTAGCTGTTAACGTGTCACAAGCTTTGTCTTTTCAGAGGTGAGAATTTGTTGCTGTACTGTAGAAGCATGAAGTTCATGTACAGCACTGTCTATTAACACCGTTTCAGTTAGCTGTCCAACAGTATTCCTCAAATTCACCCTCTTTCAATGGAGTTTTACCTTGGAAAACTTTTGCACAGTAACTTTGAAATGAATCAGTTTGTCTGGGAAGGGCAAAAGAGAAAAGTATTTTTATTTTACTTTGTCCCCTCCCAGATCTTGCTAGGGGTGGGAAGAGTTGGAGGGAGAGTGATTTCCAGGCTCCTACTTCCTAATTTTCCCTTTTACTCCCCCTGCCAATCTCTAAGGCCTTCTCACTAGAGTGACACTCACTCCTGTCACCTCCAGGGCCCATCAGTGACTTTGAGTTGTTGTGCAGTGATCAAAGGCATCTCTTTCAGAGCAAAGGAAAGTGCTTTCATCTCCAGGGTTGGGCATGCTGCTGTCCTCTGGACTGTCTTCAATATGTCCACATCTCCTAAAGTATGGTGCCCAGAACTGTACACAGCACTGATCTGTAATTCTCTAGGTCCTCTTTGTTCCCGTTTTTAAAGATCTATTTTCCCTTCTCCAGTCTTCTTGGACCTCACCCATCCTCTGAGCTCTCAAAGATAAGTGCTATGGGCATGGACAAGCGATTTGCCTCTTTTCCTTTGTTTCCTCATATATAAAATGGGGATAATATCTGAGGTGTATTGTGGATTAGTCAATGTCTACTTGTAAAATGTTTTGAAGACCAGGCCTATGTAAATGGCAAACTTTGGTGCAGAATAGAAACTAATAACCATAATAATGCTAATATTACAATATATAATGATGATTGGAGAGTTTTTTCCCTTTTCAGTTGAAATCTTTTTTTTTTTTTTTTTGCAGATGGTGGCAGTTGCCATACTACTGGGTGGGAATAAAACTATATGACCTTGTAGCTGGAAGTCAGTGTCTGAAAAGCAGCTATGTGCTCAGCAAGTCAAGAGCCTTGGAACTCTTTCCAATGCTACAGAAAGACAGGCTTGTAGGAGCTATTGTCTACTATGATGGTATGTTTCTTTTCTATATTTACCTTTCTAATCCGTCTTTATGGTTGATGTATTTAAAGTAAAACAAAAGTATATAACTAATTTGATGTATTTACATACATAAATATTTTTATAGAAAGTGTCTCTTGAGGGAATCTATCTTGCATAATTTCCATTGGCTAAATTTAGATGTATGACTAAAGCAGTTTATTTGGCTCACACATCTGATTGGTTTAGTTCTGGCCTTCCTGATTTATCATCCTGAATGTAGGAGAAAGAATCTGTTCTGTCAGCCAGTAGATGCAGCAAAATGTCATAGTATCTTCTTCATGGTTTGGTGATTCCCTATAGGAAGTTCCTGTGACTTCTCCAGCCATGCATAGTTGTGTAATACTAGAGAAGCTCCTTTTGTGCTGGATCAGTGTAAAACAAATGTGGTATCTGAAGTGCTCTGTTCCAACTAACCCCCTGTAAGTCTCAAACAAATATTTCCTAATCGGATAATATGCCAAATTTTATTAGGCTTCTGAATCCTGTGTTTACTTGAGGACTAATTGTTCAGAGATGTTCTGAAGCCAAGACTCTAAAGAGAGAGTTTCCTCAGGAAAATTGTAGAATCTGTGAACATGTTTACCAAAATAGTTAATGTCAAGGAAACAAATGATATTATTGATAATCTTAAATGGCTCACTATATGGTATTTACATTTAAAAAAAAATTCACACCTGTCTTGATAATTTGACTTCCCTTTTGTGGTTCTCATTTTTTGAATTGGGTTTGGTGCATCAATCGCTTCTTGCTTGCATCACCCTCAGCTATTTAAATTGTTCTTGTAAATACATTCAAATAGCACAAGCAGCTCTGGGGCTGGGGTGGTTTCCACTGGAAACCTCTATATTCAAGGGGTTATAAATCTATTGGAAAAAATACCTTAAGGCTGAAACTTGGCACAAATGTCATCTACTACACAGAATACAGTTTTGAGTGTTAATAAATATATATATATAATTTCAACAAAATGAGTGATTGAGTTGTAGAGAGTAGGAGAAGATTAAAGTGGTTTTTTGCAAGTCTAATATTTTTTTAAATTGAAGTTTTGTAGTTCAAAGGTCTAATGTGCACAGATTACTTGTTTGAAAAATATAAATCGAAGGGTTACGCTGCTTTTTAAAAATGGGCAAATGTGCAGTAGCAGCACTTCTGTGTTCAGATTGTTGATATTGACATTTATATTGATGGTACCAGAATGATTTGGGGGTTTTTATTTCATTTTTATAAAGTACGTCCAATGCTAAGTCCCTAGTGACATGTGCAATATTTTCAACTCGTATGGCTTTTCAAACACAAAAGCGTGGATTGTACAACCCTGGCTCAACCTGTGGAGTTTGTATTCATGCAAGTAATCTCACTGATTTCAGTAGGATTACTCAAATGAGTAAGTCCTCATCAATATGAGTCAGGGTTGCACAATCTAGCCCCAAGTTTAAAAAACAAAACGCCTTCTACGCTGCACCCAAAAAGTCACCTGCTAACTGTATTCAGGAAAGGCCCAGGAAAAGGATATAAACAACCTTTTAAGACCTGCATGAACATAAACAACCTTTAAGACCTGTCAGACTAGTAAGAGAAGGGAATTCCTAAGCCAAGTACCCTAAATACATTCTTCTATCAGCCCCCCTGGCTTGACTATCCAGCTTCCTCTCTTCCTGTGTATTACCAGAGCAGCCTCCAAGGTAGCCAAGTGAAGCCATGTAGAGTTTTATGGATCAGTCATCACCATGAGTTGCATTTCCCAGGAGGAAGTGTTGTGATGTATTGCTTTTTGGGTGACTCTGCTATGCAGGAGGACAGCTTCATTATGCATGAGTTGTAGCTGCTTGGTGGTCTTCAAGCCACTTACATAATTCATTGCAATAACCAAGTCAAAGTTCCAAAGGCAAAGATAATTTTGGAGAGGTACAAGTCCAAAAGGTGTTGTCTCTATTGCTTTACCAACCAATGAATGAAAAATGTACGTACTTATTGTTAATTATAAAAATGTAGAGATGGAAGGGACCGTGAAGTCCTCAAGTCCAGCTCCCTCCAAATCCCTGCTGTGCTGAGGCAGGACCAAATAAACCTAGACCATCCCTAATAGGAGTTTATTTAACCTGTTAAAAATGTCTAGCGATGGGGATTCAACAAACTCTTTTGGAAGCCTATGTCAGTGCTTAACTATCTTTATAGTTGGAAAGTTTTTCCCTAATATATAACCTAAATCTCCTTTCCTGCAGATTAAGTCCATTAGTTCTTGTCCTGCCTTCAGTGAACATTGAGAACAATTGATCACTGTCCTCTTTGTAATAGCCCTTAACATAGTTGAAGACTGTTTTTAAATCCCTCTGTAGTAGTCTTTTTCTCAAGACTAAACATGCCCAGGTTTTTTAACCTTTCCTCATAGGTCAGCTTTTCTAAACCTTTTATCATTTTGGTTGCTCTCCCCTGGATTCTCTCCAACTTGTCCAACATCCTTCCTAAAGTGTGGTGCCCAGAATTGGACATACACCTCTACCTCGATATAACGCTGTCCTCAGGAGCCAAAAAATCTTACCGTGTTATAGGTGAAACCGCGTTATATCGAACTTGCTTTGATCCGCCGCAGTGCGCAGCCCTGGCCCCCGGAGCACTGCTTTACTATGTTATATCCGAATACATGTTATATCGGGTCGTGTTATATCAGGGTAGAGGTGTAGTACTTCAGCTGAGGCCTCACCAGTGTGGAGTAGAGTGGAACAGCTACTTCCTGTGTCTTACATACCACCTTCCTGTTATTCCCCAGAATGATATTAGCCTTTTTCACTACTGCATCACACTGACTCGTATTCAATTTGTGTTCTGCTATACCCCTCAGGGCCTTTTCTTCAGTACTGCCATCTAAACAGCTATTCCCCATTTTGTAGTTGTGCATTTGATTTTTAGCTTCCTAAGTGAAGTGCTTTGAATTTTTCTTTAGTGAATTTCATCTTGTTGAATTTAGAACAATTCTCTAACTTGTAAAGATTGTTTTGAATTCTAATCCTACCCTCCAAAGTTCTTGCAACCCCTCTCAGCTTGGTGTCATCTACAAATTTTATAAGCTACTCTCCACTCTTATCCAAGTCATTAATGCAGTGGTCCCCAAACGGTAGGAACATTTTGGGGGGCGAGTTGTGCAGTGGGGGGGCAGGGAGGGAGTGTCCCTCCAGCTCCTCTGCTGAGCAAATGGTGCAGTAATGGAGTAATAGACAGATTACATTACCGGGGGGGGGGGGGGGCATGACAGGAAAAGTTTAGGCACCACAGCATTAATGAAAATATTGAATAGAACTGGATGCAGACCTGACCCTTGCAGGGCCCTCTGGATATGCCCCCCCGTGTGACCGCGAACGACTGGTAACTATTCTATGGTCTTTCAACCAGTTGAGCACCCACTTTATAGTAATTTCATCTAGAGTAGTATGTGTATGAGACTCATGCAACTGTCAGTGGCCTTACTAATATGAAGATACTGTCATCTGAGAATCCATGGGTGGTCAGGGTTCCAAAAGTACCCCTAGCCTGAGACAATCTTGGACAAACTCCCTCCACTGCGGGGGCAGGAACCACCTCTTCTATGCTTTCAAGGGCATTCCTCACTTCACTTTCATCGTCCCCATTTTGTCTGAATTAATCTTCAGCAGCAGGGTATTAAGAATTTTGATGAAAAAGGACTCAAACCTCCTCACTTGATTTAATGAATGATGAGGTGTATGAGTCCAGCATGCAGGTCATAGTACAAAGACCCATAGTGCTTTTGGAACCTCAGAAACTGGTGCTGGCTTAAACTTTTCCGGAGAAGAGATTGCATTTGTTCCCTCTACGCATGAATCTGTCCATAGAAATGCTGACAGACAGGTCTGAAGCCAATCTACTTTATAGAGGAAAAAGGTTTTTTATAGCAAGAAAAATAGGATTCTGGTTCCAAGTGAAGGCAGCCAGGATGTACCAAATTGTCCACTACTTGAAATTAGACTTTGTGAAGGTGCTTTCTTTGGGAGCATGATCTCTCCATTTCACGTACGAGTCCTGTATCTCTACATCTGTCACCACATGAACCAGAAAGCCCATGCTCCACCAGATCTTCATATTGCCAACTTTATAGTGGCTTTGGTCATCTCCTCAGCCACTGAAAATGGCTATCATGGAGATGCAGAACTCCCAAGTAAAGAACTCCTTAACAGAAGGTTTCTTTCACTTGCCAAACTTCACAGCTAAGTAAGGAAGTTCCATAGTAAAATTAATAAACCTCCTAGAAATTAGTAATTTCCTTGGCTTTAACTGCCTAGGAATTACCTAGATTCCAGAATGCTAGCTTTTTTTGTTGTTTAAGGGTGCCTTGAGTTTTGCTGAAACCTCTACATCTCAGCAGATCCTAACTTTACTTGAATGTGTCTTCAAGGCATTCTGGGCTGCATCTTTGTCTAGCATGATATGTAGTTACATGTACATTAAGTTTCATGTAAACCAAACAGTATTCAAATTTTTGTAAAAAATCACGCCCAGCAAAAATTACATTGAAAAGACTGTTGTGAGTCATCCACAAATCTTAAAAGCCAGGAAATTCACAGCTCGAATTGTACTTCAACATCTAGACACAGCAGGGTGTCCACTTAACTACTTTCTAGGTGCACCCTGTCGTGCCTACATGTTAAAGGACAGTCTTATCTATGAATTTCCTTGCTTTGCATCAGACACTTAATGTTCTTTCGTTGTAGATTTTATTGGGTGATTATATAAATTGAGACCATTCTTTTTCTGTTAGTGGTAAGAGTGCTTTATGGAAAGATTTTCTTAACCCTCATGGGTAGCCTGGCAGTCTCATGATATCAAGATGTATGCAGAGCAGTCATGAAGAAACTACACATCCCTTGCAGGGATGGAAATATCACACTCAGAAGAAATATCCTGAATACTTATTTGCCAATTGTGGTGGATCTGTAATTAATTTTTTTTTACCTGAAGATAGTTTTTCTTCCATCCAGCAGCCTGAAAGTTCATCACACAACATTTGACTACAAAGGTTTTTTCCCCTTTTTTCGAATTAAACTAGTCAACACTTATCAATAGGGACATTTGAAGAGGAAAAATAGGGATATATCTCCTAACTCAATTGAAATACATTGGGTACAGAGAGCATTTAGGAGGCATATTGTGGGAAAAATAACTAGCATAAGGATAATTAGAGCTTGTCCCTCTTGAGTGGGACCAGCTAGTATGTATATATCTCTTCATAATCAGGAGTAATACAAAACTGTGGAAAGGAGAGAAATTGAATTTTTGTTTTACCATCATCTGATTTTAAGAACTTTTTTTTTTAAGATAGTCCTGCTGAGGGCGGGGGGGGGCACAGTTATGAGCCGTTCCATACTTAGGACGTTGAGCAAAGGTTCAGTCTAGTCTGTTTAAAATATAACCCTTCTGTTTTACATAGGATACTTGGATTTTATTTTTCACTATAGTAATTCAGAATGACTGAAAGTCATATGGATTTTTAAAAACAGTACAAATGGTTAGCATTACCCTCGATTCATTGTTTGCTAAAATAAAGGTTGTGGCAGTTGATAGTGTGCATTTTCTTGTGGTGTTGAATTCAGGACTGTTATTGTCTTAACTAACTAGGGCCCTGAACCTGCAATGAGATTCACCCCAGCAGAGCCTTCCATGGATCTAATTGTAGTATCAAGGCCTAAGTCCCCAAAGCCTAATAGCAAAAATTAACCTGTCTACTTGAAATGTTGTCATGATATGGATTTTAACAATGGATACTTAGTTTTCTCTTGATGGTACCAGTACTTTCCTACTTTTGCATATACATCTGCACTTAGTCTACTTGGTTTTTAATAATAAACTTTACAAAGATTTAGTTTAATGGCCCCATCCAATCAACATTGAAAAAACAAAATATCCTGTTGGGACTAAAGACTGACATCTGCATTTTTTTCCCTTTTAAAAGAAAATTATTAAAAGAATTAAAAAAAAAATCCCAGTAGCCTGCAGGCTTAAGTTTTATGTTGACAAATAGATTTTTGAAAGTTTCTTTGGATGATCTGTAGCGAGAGCTGCTGTAAAAATTATTAAAAGCGCGACAGCAACTTTCAGCTTGAAAAACTAATTGGTTAGTTTTAATTCATTCTTAATAACCATTTTGCTGCTTTAAAATATGTTGAGATACTCTGCTGCTAGGTGTTTAAAAAAATAGAGCAATCTCTAATTTTTATATTAATAAATATTACTTAAAAATAATATTCTTAAAGACTGTAATTAACTGGAAACCTATTTGTAATCTATTTAAAGCTTAGTTATGACTAAGCAGTTTGGTATTTTATGGCAAAATGATAACCAGAACAATTTTAAATAATCCTTACCTATTGCGATAGAGATGCATTTACAAGACACTCACAAAGGCTAATTTAAGGTTTTCTTGCACAAATGCTACTTTAGATTCATTGCTATTTGATGCCAAAGTAAAGAACAGAAAGAGTTAATACAGTTTTTGGTGGAAAATTCTTATTTTTTTCTTGTCAAGATACAGCACAAAAATCAGTTACTGCGTGATACTTTACTGATAGGCCTGATGCCTTCCCATTCAAAGAGCAACATTTGATTTGTACCCTTTCTTGCTTCTTTAAGTTGCGTTAAAGGGCCAGAAATGTTTTCAACTTTTTTCTGCATGTTTTTTATGTTAGAAATTCAGGTCTGGCCTATCCTGATTTCCCTGGACAACTGGAAATCTAGTATACCTAGAGATCTTGCATATGTACTGAGCAAGTGAAACCTGATTGACAATGACACTCTTTCTATTCAGACCATTTAAAGCTGTTTCCATTTTTAATTCCATTGCCTATGAACAGTTGGAAGGAAAAAAGCTGGCTTTTAAAGATTCTTTATCTCATCCCTTCAGTTAAGAATTCTGAAAGCTCATATTACACACTTGAACTCTCAGAGGGTATGTCTGGATTTCAAGAAAATGTTTTCTTTTAAGTGTTAACAAACACATTAACTTATGCTTTAAAAATGTAAGGTGCAATCCTGGCCCTACTGATGTTGTGGGAAAGCTCTCCTAGTTTTCAGTGGGGCCAGGATTTCACTCCAAGTGTAGATAGGGCAAGTTATATTTTAACACTTGTTAGCTGACTGAGGTGAGCCCTAGGCTCTGCCCTACAGTTCATCTTGACCAGCTAACTTGTACTCTGTCGATACTAGTTTTAAAACGTGTTAGCTAATGCATTTTTGAAAATACTTCTTGCATCCTAACCTAGACAAGCCCTGAGTCTTGGGGGGAGGGGGAGGCAAACAAGCAACACACACAACCTTTCAGTTCTTTATACATCTTAAAGAAGCGAAATGATGGCATGAACCCTTTGCAGCTCACCTTTAAGGAACTTAGCATTAGATAATGGCATTAACACTTAAGCTCAAAATAGGTTTTGGGGTGGAGAGTTTTTATAGAAAGGAGTGTCGTAAGTAGTTTTATGTTAATAATTAAATTCAGTTTCATAATGTTTCTTGCATTTTTCTCTTCCCCTCTGTCAGATTTTTTTGCATCTATACCCTTAGTTGCACCTACTGGCTGCAGTGAGTAGTGCTTAATAGCAGAGGTCTCCCCCTAGAGTTGGAGTGTTGACCCAAATCCCACAAAAGAACACTTTTAATATACCCACTGCGTAGATTATTTTCTGAGGCTAGGTCTATACTACCCGCCTGAATCGGCGGGTAGAAATCAACCTCTCGGGGATTGATTTATCGCGTCCCAATGGGACGCGACAATCGATCCCCGAATCGGCGCTCTAACTCCACCAGCGGAGGTGGTAGTAAGCGCCGCCGACAAAAAGCCCCAGAAGTCGATTTTGCCGCCGTCCTCACAACGGGGTAAGTCGGCTGCAATACGTCGAATTCAGCTACGCTATTCACGTAGCTGAATTTGCGTATCTTAAATCGACTCCCCCCGGTAGTGTAGATGTACCCTGACTTGATAAAACCATTTACACAGTTATTTACTTTTTTTGCATTGGTATTTGGCTTTTATCAGAAGGGGATCAGCAGTGCTATTCCTTTTTTTTTTTTTTTAATTGCTGATCTAATGAGTAACTTATCAAACAATCATGAATATATCTATAGCTTTCTGAAATGTTGTTGCTTCAGCCCTCTTAATTACATTTTAAAATTGTTTATACAGGCAAAAATGGATGGTACATTATAAATGTTGGAAGTACCAGCAATAGCAAATCACAGACTTTACCAGGGGCTATTCTTGCTCTGTCTCAGCATCAGGAAACTATAGCATATGTTGGATGTTAGCCTGGGTGTACACAATGTGTCCTATTTATTCAAGGTTTCCTTTGAAGCCACAACTTACAAGTTTGTTTCTTAGGGGTACATGTCAGACTTCATTTAGCATTTGTTGGTATTCGGATACTCCTGAATAGCAAAAAGGCAACATTTTGGGGGAAGAATGTGGCTGCTATCTGAGCAGTGATCTGTCAGTTTCATTTATGTAGCTCAAGGAAAATTGGAAAAGAGGCACTATGGAGATGCAAAAGCTGAGAGCTCAAGATCATAGAGAGAATTATTTTAAAGCATTTTTAATGGAAGAATTAATCTTCATTTGAATTATATGTACATTATGTTGTGGGCTAGAAAAATAGGAAACATTTTAAAGCAGAGATTTAACAGTCAAGAATACTACAATTTTAAACATGCACAGAAAATGCTGGCTAATTCGAAGTGGCAGAGTTCTCTTTTAAGATGCATTTTTTCATCTCTCTGGGTGCTATAGAGTTTCTTGAGTATGTACATATTCTCCCTTCAAAGATGAACTTTTAAGTGTATAAGGAAACTTATTTCTAGGTTCTTTAGTAAGTCATGAATTTACAATGGAATAGCTGTGTTAATTACCATTTCTTATTGGAATATATTTATATACCTTAAAGACAGAAAGTAGAACTGTAGAATCTTTTGCATCACCTCATACAGTATTTTCTTGATTTTTTTTTTTTTGCCACATGAAAAAATGTATGATTGTCTAATGAAATTCACATTTTCACTTTGCTTTGCAAAATCTCCAGTTCAGTTAGATCCCAGGAAAGGCTCTTCATTTCATAATTTTGCATTCTCCAGAATTTTGATGCATATTTTTTTTTTCCGAAGTATGTTAACTAAAATTCTAAATCTTTGGAACAAGAAGGTTGTTCAAAGAAAGGTGGAAAGGCGGCTCTTCAGGTGAGGACTGAGCATTCCTTGTTTACTGTAAACCTCATGAGAAATTCTTCCCATTTAATTAAAAAAACAATCAATGCAAAGGAGTAGAGCATTCATTAAGCTCTCAAAAACTGAATAAATGCTTTTTCTTTTTAATCTCCTATAGCTCTTTTTCCTTGTATTAGAGTATGTGCTGAATTAGGAAGTGTTACAGCCTTATAGTTCATATTTCTCAAATTAATATTTTGAGAATATTAGCATATGTAATAGGGGCATTGCCCAAATTTAGGCATGGACGGTTGTAAGAATTTAAATCCTTATTCTAAATTTTTCTCTCCCTTGAAAATTAAAATGGTGTGACAATTTGTCACTAGAAAGGTTTTATGTAGATGAAGTCTATTGCTACACATCTTCATGTTAGTTGAGTTTTAACTTGAAAATGGAAGACTGTGAAAGTAGCTTCTAATGCTCAGCCCCACAGGAACTGCTAGCAAACCATTATGGGTATTTGAAAGCAGCTAGGACATGCAGAACATGTTTTGAGTGATTTTATTTAAAAGAAAATCTTACGGGTATTATATGAGAGACCTCAGAAAGAAAACCAGTTATTTGCTGTGAGGAGGATTGTAAAGGCATGATTGGATGCCTCTTGTGGAATATATAGGAAATGAAATATAAGCATTGACTTGGCTGTTTCTGTAGTTTCAATCTCAATTTTCTCTTTTATTTAAGAGTTCTTAATACTCTGATTTGGTGTAAGTAGTAGTGGGAGAGACAGAGGAATCATAAGTCTTGGTATTATGAACGATCCTTCTTATTTCTTAAATTAATGAAATCTGTAGGTTCTGTTTACTTGTAGTAGTTTTAGCACAAAGCCCTTTGAATCAGATGGTATTTTATCCATCAAACAGTTTTTACTTTCAAAATGGATAAAAATCAATACCCTAAAATGACTTGTGTCTTTAACCCAGTTTTTCCTCTGTCAAAGGGTACAACTATATAAGCATACCTACAGGAGTAATAGTTTGTTCACAACAAAAGAGACTGTGCATTCCATAGCACTTCTTTTGCTGCAGGCATCGTTCCCAAAAGCATGCAGCTGATAACTGCATCTCCTGCTGTACCTGTAACAATTTAATTGTATAAGTCAGCCCAGTCAAGCATCCCCAGCTCATGACTGGGAGACATGAAATTCATTGTCATTATTGTCCCTGTCATTTTGGATCATTATATCCTGCTGCAGAATTTTCCTCACTTCAGTGCTTTTTTACCTCCAGGAACCAGGGATTATGGCTGAGGTTGGGGTGGGGGCAGGACTGTGAACTACATTTACCTCAGGGGAGCCACAGATTAAATTGGCTTTGCTCTCTGACTTGCTGGATTCATCTATTTGTATGCTGTGATTTTAAGATTGGAAATGATGAATATTCTAGCGAATTCTATGCTTTTATTTTTTTAAAAACATTCCTATAACCAAGGGATGATTTTTGTCTCTCTTAACAAGAAGTGAATGGGGATTAATTTTTCACATCTCATGTTACCTAAAAGATATAAGATTATTCTCAAGCGAAATGACATTATTTGCACATTACGCCACAAACATCTTAGTATTCCCCAGCGTGTCATGGCTTTTAGAGGAAAGACTCCAGTGAAGCATGTAATTTTGTTGTAATTTATATGTGTATATTTTATGTGAACTTAATGGTAGGCCATTAGTTAATATGTACATTGTTCCATACTGTAGATATGATAACATATATGGCTGGGGAAAATCCATTATGCCTTTTCCCACCATACTGTGTTTTTGTCTCTGAAATTTTAAAGCTGTTTGGGTATTTACTTTTTAATAAAAATGAATAAAATGAAGGCCAGTTACCTACTTGATTACACTGCCAGCTGCCTTCTAGGTTGATAGTAATGCAAACTGAGGTGCAGGAGTCTGTCTATACACTGCAACTTGCAGGATCGGGGCCTAGAACATGCCATTTGCATCAATTAAAATGGATAATGGCACATTCCCATACATACATGGAACTAGTGTTAAGTATTCATTGGCTTTTCTTGTATCAAGTGGCTGTCTCTTTGGGCCTACTCCTTTAAGGTGCTGAGCAGTCTTGACTCGGACTCCAGTGGATTTAATGGCACATGGTACCATACAGAATCAAGACAGTTAACGTTTACTCTAATTTCAAATAAAAGTAGAGTTCAGTGTCTGTTAATACATTTTCTGACCAACATTCTTTGTGCCCTTTCCTCTGCCCCTCTGTAACCCTCCCCCCCCCGATACACATATCATGCTAATAAATGGGGGTGTGGCAGGCTCACATCCAAAGAGTGAATTTAGCACCAGCAGTGATGGTAGAAGCGAGTGGATTGAGAATCAAGGGTTCCTCGGAAGGACAGGAATGTGGTATACAAAATCCCAGTCACAGCAGTTAAAACTGGCTGAGTTCCCTGTCTCGGTTGGCAGGGGTGAACAGGACTTTTCCAGTTGAAGACCCATGCACCTAGAATTCTATTTTTGACAAGCTTCTAGGGCATTCATCAAGATACGTTTATTTTAGGTTTGTCAATTAACTGCAGTTAACTCAAGCGATTAATGCAAAACAAATTAACTAGATTAAAAATATAGTCACGATTAAGTGCAGTTTTAATTGCACTGTTAATAATAGAATACCTATTTAAATTTTTTCCAAAAATTTTATACATTTTCAAATATATTGATTTCAGTTACAACACAGAATACAGTGTACAGTACTCATTTTATAATATTTTTATTACAAACATTTGCACTGTAAAATAAACAAAAATAGTATTTTTCAGTTCCTCATACAAGTACTGAAGTGCAATCTCTTTATTATGAAAGTGCAACTTACAAATGTAGAATTATTTTTTTATATAACTGTTTTTTGAGTGCAGTGTAAATTTTTAGAGCCTACAAGTCCACTCAGTCCTACTTCTTGTTCAGCCAATTGCTAAGACAAACAAGTTTGTTTACATATATGGGAGATAATGCTGCATGCTTCTTACCTAGTGTCACCTGAAATTGAGAACAGGTGTTCATGGCACTGTTGTAGTTGGCATTGTAAGGTTTTTACGTGCCAGAGATGCTAAACATTTGTCTGCCCCTTCATGCTTCAACCACCATTCCAGAGGACATGCTGAATTTAAATTGGTATTCTTCTATTGTTTTACAGTGTGATTAAAACTGCGATTAATCATGACTATTTTTTAATCTTGCAATTAATTGCAATTTTAAAAATTGTTGGACGGCCCTACTTTATTTGCTAAGATGTTCTTTCTTTATCAAGTGATGTGGATACTGTAGACTTAAACAGCGAATGTTTGATCCTACTCTGGTGATTATTTTTATGTCAGTGACAGGCAGAACCTGTGAGTATTGGGCATTTTCAATCCTCATTGACTTCACTGACTGCCATTGAGAGTTGAGGGCACTCAGCGCTTTGCAGTTTGTATTTAAATGTATAAATAAGCAACTAGCTGGCCTGACAATTGGTGCTCTGTACAGACAGCAAACAAATGTGCAACAGCTCCACTGAGGGATTTTTACTTTTCTATACTAGTGATAGGGGTACCCCTATTATTTACTTAGTGACTACTATATGTTTACATTTATACTTACCTCTGGATCCGGCGGTAAGCAATCGATCTTCTGGGATCGATCCCGGAAATGCTCGCCGTTGACGCCGGTACTCCTGCTCCGCGAGAGGAGTACGCGGCGTCGACGGGGGAGCCTGCCTGCCGCGTGTGGACCCGCGGTAAGTTCGAACTAAGATACTTCGACTTCAGCTACATTATTCACGTAGCTGAAGTTGCATATCTTTGTTCGAAGTGGGGGGTTAGTGTGGACCAGCCACAGGTCACTAGTGAGTGATGTGGTCACTCCTGTCTCATGAAGAGTGACTTTACATCTGCTGTTTATTTCTGACATAGTATCTGTCTCTTTTTATACTGTTGCATCGTAACTCTAGCTCCAGTTAGTTTAGACAAGGGCACATAACAGGAAATCCATTTCCTTTTATAGCCTATGAAGTGGGCAATAGTTCATAAACTGTTGACTGGTCTCCAGTTGACTTAGACAGGATTTGAAAAATAGCTACTGACCATGCACAGTTTGCCTCAAACTTGAGATGTAAAGTCGGGTACTGTCTATATCAGTCAGTCAACCTCTACACTGCATTGATACATAACAACTTGCATTGACATCACATTTCTTTCTGACACTGTAGCATAACCACAACAGATCTACAGTGACATTTTTTCATTGTGACATTTTAGCATGGTTTCCATAAACTGGCACTGACAATGTTTAGTTTCATTTTAACACTGTGCTTTTACTTACACTGACATTGTAGTAAGGTTGTTGTGACAAGCTGAAGGCTGATACAAAAGAAGTGGGAAACAACAGAATTATAAACCAACAATGAAAAATAATACTAATTCCTTCCTCTCAACCCCCTTCCTTCATTGTGCGGATAAATTCCTTGCGGTTTGTGAAGCTTTTAGATATTCGTGCTGGGAGATCTGTAAGTACCTAAATAGATAGAAATTCTGAATTAACGCTACCATAATATGCTTTAGCTCCCTTTTGCCTGGCTGTTGCAACTTATTTATAGTACAACTGCTTTAGCTTCAGTATCTTTACTTGACAATAAAACTGGTTAGAGATACAAAAATATTTTTAGGATTTGTGTTTTAAAAAAAAAAAAAATCCAAAACTTTGTGGTCCTTCCTACTTTCCTATTTATTCCATGTGTTTATTACTTTGCATAAAAAATCACTGACTAACTGCGTTGTTTCCTAATTTTTTACTATGACATGTTTAACCATGTGAGCCATTTACTTAGTTTCAGCCTCCTTAATTCGCTTAATCTTTCCTTATATGAGAATAAACTTGGCCTTCTTAAATTCCTTAAGTTTTCCTCGTAGCGTACAGTGCAGATTTAAAATCTTAAATTATCCCAGGTGGCTTTTGCTATGCTCTCTCCAGAGCAATATTAAATAGGGGTGGTGATGCATCTAGTATGTGTTTGAGTGGATAGTAGTTCCCTAGCTACCAGATAGCAAAACCAAAATTCGGACACTGATAGGCACCATGAGTAATGGCATTGAAATGTCTGTGGAGGTTGCTGAGGAGCGAGAGGAAGAAATCAAGTTCTCGGGGTCTAGGGTTGAGCTAAAGAGAAGAAGCAGGGCCATATTTAAATTTGCAGCCACCATCTAGCCACAATCATTTTTAATAACTTGAGATTTTTATCAAACTTCAGAATCTGTTACATACAAAGACGAATTTGTCAGAATAGCTGGATCCGCGAACAGACCAAGTTCAAAACCGAGGATTCATCCCTTTCCTAACACTTTCTACGGGATAGTGATTAAAAACTGTTTATCTCTTTACCTGAATTCTTTGAGGTCTAAAGAATTCTTTCTTCTATTGCAAAAGATGTATATTATATCCCTCTGTGATGGGGTGGGCGTCCCCCACCAGCCGTGATAGGGTTAATGCAATTAAGTCACTTGGCATCACCTGCTAGATGGAGGGCCGGGATTAACTGAGGGCGAAGCCCAGCTGGAGAGAGGCTGGGACAGCACTATAAAGCCAGGAAACTGAGAGCAAAAAAGCTTCAGGGGAAGGAGTCTGCAGTCCTTAAGAGGAGGGAAAGAGTCAGGAACACGGAGGAAGGCCAGGGGGAGAGTAAATCCTGGGATCTTGCCCTGGAATGAGGAGTCTGGCAAGAGGCTAGGAGGGGGTGAAGTAGCCATAGGGAATAAAGTTGTAAATGCAGTCACAGTGACGTTATGGGCAAAGGAATTCCACAGGTTGACCCAATCTTTTTTGTTTAAAGATGGATGACCATGACCACAATTGCATATGGAAATCATGTAACTGTGCATGCTGGTGACCAACCATATGTCATTTGTGTGCTCAATTCTCCAGAGTTTGTATGCAATTCTGTTAAGTGTTCATGTAAATTAGATACACAGTTACACATGCATTTTGCATATGCAGCTGTGCCACCAACTTTTATAAAAATCATGCAGAGAGAGAGAGGGAGAGCATTGTCAAGATATGGTCCTTCCTAGGCTCAGAGTGACGCAGGATTCCAAGTGTGATAGCTCTCAGGTAAATGGCTTGTAATGGACTATAGTTTTCCTTGGTCTAATGGTAAAGAATCAACAAGAAGACCTAAAAATTACCCTTTTATGATTTCCATTTTTGGTACTCCCCACTCAGTTTCTTCAGCTCCACCCTGAGTTTAGTTGCCTCTTTGCTCGAATAACTGCCTCTTGCAGCTAGAACCAATCCTGATGGCAAAAGCCAGCTAGTGAGTATGTTGGCAAAAGACTTCATCTGCATGATTGCACAAGCAGCTTTTGGTGGGTGAATGGTGCTAAGTCTGCTCTTGGAGCTAGGGGCATGATTTCAAGCTCAAGGACATGTACTTGTGCTAGTGGCAGTATGTACTCGTGAGGTTCAGGTGAGTTTGTACTCAGCACCGCTAGCCCATGCCGCTGCTCTCTGCTGCCCATGCTAGCCTAGCTACACTATTTTAGCACCATAGCTTGATGAGAGCATGTCTGGGTGATCTGGGAATCATGTCTGCAGTTCCAAGTGTAGACATACCCACAGTGTGGTGATGGAGTGAAGTATTTTCCTGTCTCGGGGGCGGGGACTGGGGTGAGGAGGAGTCAACAACTTTTTTTGGCGAAAGTTTAAGATTATATTGGGCCCGAATGGTAACCTTCTGCAGAATTGCTCAGATATTGGGATTGGTGGGAGGTTGACCGTACTGAGTTTCCCATAATGCGAGAGCGGATAGGAAGGATGAGACATTGAACCCAATTCCATAGCTCCTTTGGGCCATAGGAAAGGGAATCCCTGGCCCTCTGAAGGGTTGGCCTATGCATGCTGCTTTCTGCCCCACCTATGTAGTTATTTCGTAGCTCTATAACATCTTGGGGTCAAAGGCACAGACCCATAGTGAGTGTTGCTTGAAGTAGCATTAAATTAGCTATGGATATTCTCCAGCTCTGGGGGGAGGAATGTATGAGGAGGGGCTGCTTTCCCATGCAGACTCTAGCTCAGGGATTCTCCCAACAAAATTTTTGGTGACCTCAGAGTGCAGCTACCAACTCTCACCGACACTTTTTTCCTAAAATACTTAATTACCATTAGGAAAAACAATTAAATATGCACAGATACACATCCAAGTCATTGTAATTTATATTTGTAAGGTTTTTTTGCAGACTCAGTAATAAAAAAATAATGCTGCCTCCCCCTTCGGGAGGTATATTTGTTAATATCACAGCGCACTTAGTAGCTACCTGGGAGGCTATGAAAAGTGATATTAACAAACATACAAGTATCACTTTTCACAGATAGCAAGTAAGTCTGCTGCGAAAAGTGATACTTGCGTGTTTGTTAATACCACTTTTCTCAGCAAGCCCCAAGACCAATTAAGCCCTGCATGGAGGAGCTGAAGGGGGAGGCAGCAGAGGCCAGAGGCAATGGTGGGTTGGATGTGGGGCTGGGGGAGGCAGCAGGGGCCAGAGGCAATGAGGGGGATGGATGCAAGGTCAGGAAGGCAGCAGGGTCTGTGTGTGTGTATACATACACACATACAGGGCCATGGGAGGCAGAGGGGGCCAGGGGCAATGGGGATTGGTGATGAGTCCCACTGTTGCATGGCCAGAGCCTGGGGCTGTGTGGCTAGAGCCAGGAATCCATGCCCGGCGCCGTGACTGGAGTCAGCACTCGCTGCTTCATGGCCAGGGCCAGAGGTCAGCACCTGAGTCCAGCTCCCGCCACTGTGAGCCTGGGAACAGAGCTGTGGGTTGGCACCTGCTGCTGTGCAACTGGGGCAGAGGATCAGTGCTAGGCACTGGGGCTGCGTGGCTGGAGCCTGGGGCCAGCGCCCACCACCTATGGCTGGAAGTGGGGGACAGAGGCTGACTTAAGCTCCAGAGACGGGGGTCAGCACCTGCTATCCCATGGTTGGAGCTCGCTGCCGTGCAGCTGGGACTGGGAGTCATCGGTAACGGGCCAGCGCTTGCCACTGCGCAGCCTGAGCTCGGGTCTGGAGCCGGGGGCTAGCGCCTGCTGCCATGCAGCTGGAACCAGGGGCCAGAGGCTGAAGTCCCACAGCTGGAGGCCAGGGTCGCATGGCTGGAGCTGTGGGAGGCGGGGTTAGTACTCACTGCCCCATGGTTGGAGCCTGGGGCCGCATGGCCAGGCTCCTGAAGTCCCGCTGCTTGAGCCTGCTGTCCAAATCCCTTTCCCCCAAGATGGGTCAAAAACTCAACTTGCTCCTGCAGCGTTGTACCCCACATCTCTTCAGAGGCGGTGCTGTGTGGCGCATCCAGGAGCAACAAGGAGGGAAGGGGATGGGCTGATGCTTTGCCCCTCCCATCACTGCTCTGGAGGCTGTCGTGGCCGCATTTGAGAAACGTTGCTCTAGCTCATCCTACATTCCAAACTCTGTGGACCTCGACCCCTATCGAGCATTCATGAAGGGAGGGGAGACACTGATATAGAGGCAGAACTCTTCTTTTCTGTGTGCGCCATCTGTCTGTCTACTGTGCGCACCCCAATGGTATATGGACAGAGTATTTCTTCAATTCATGGAAGGGCCATTGCTTTTAAAGAGCAAGCTCAGTTAATTTGTTGGGAGAGCTTTTTACTATGGTACACTTTCATATTTTTGCCCCTCAGAAACTTTCAATTTGTCTTACCAAACTAAATTATCCTATTGGGCTATAAAAGAGGGATTATTTACTCACAGGCCTTGTTCTTTGAAAAATGTGTATAATTAAAATGAGTACTTTACTGCTCTCCTGAAGTAGCCTGTGGTAATGGACTAGTATGACATTTGCCCAGAATAGAATATTTTGTTAAACCTTTTAAAAAAGAAACTTATCCCACTATTAGCTAAACAGGGTTTCTTTCCGTGGTCTGAAACAGGTCAGAACAAAAGCAGCAGATATCAGAACAAATGACTGACTTTGACAGCTCTAGTGTGTTCTGTGCTGAGAGCACTATTCCTGGCAATCTTAACTCCTCTAGCGTTCAAACCAGAAATTTCTACACAGAAATTCCTACTGGCTGAAGCTTAGTGCAGATGAAAATGAAACTACATGTATGTTGTGGATACTTCATGGGAGAACTTTTTTTTCCTGGGAATGGCACATACTCAAAGATCAACAGAGTCGTGGAGAATAATAACAGTACATGCTAAGGGAATGAAAACTGCATTTGTCCAAACTACAGAAAGGCCATTACAGATCAAGTGGCATTGTTAATTTTAAAATAATTTGTTGATTGACGGCTACAAAATAACTTCCCAGGCACCCCAATATGAGTGTTTAGGGTAGGAATTTTCAAAAATCAGTGTTAGCTTTATTGCTCTCATTGGAGCAAAGATAGACCAATGCTGAGTGTTTTGAAAGACCAACCCATAACATGTGACCTAAATTGCCATACCATTGAGATGCAGTTGTAATTGTAGTCGTGTGAGTCCTAGGGTATTAGAGAGACAAGGTGGGATACCACTGATCGAATACTTTGTGATAAGCAAGCCATATACTCCACTGAAACTGTACCTAATAGGATGCTGGACTTTTTGGTGAGAGCAATTAGAAACCAAATTGATTAAAAGATGTTGGCTTTTCCTGTTATCATCCTTCTGGGTGAAAGCATAGAGAGAAGATTGGAAAGAAAACTTAGAATGTTTGCCAGATTGACCCACAGTTGTTTGTCGCAAGTACTTCTTACATGGGTGTCATTCAAATCTCTTCTGAAGCAGGTCAGATTTTTGCTGACGTTTGATACCCAAAACAATGAATACTTCCAAAATAGTGGCCATAGGAAGCAACAGGACTAATGAAGTAATAACCATTACAGGGCACGGTGCTGGTGGACATCTATTAAGGGCAAATGCCATAGTAATAAATTCCCACTTCACTGCCCATAGGTTAGCTGTTGTGAGTTCTTAGGCAGCTGACTCAGTTCCTTATTTGAACGAACACACTAAATTACGGTGATGGGTCTATACTATTATTTTTAAATAGTCTCCCAAATGTTATGATAAACTGAAAGATATTCAGGATTTAATGTGGGTTATCCCTGAAAGCAAAGGAAGTTGATGTTACGGTTCGCCTTAGCTTTGTACGGTACAACTCAAACTGTATTTAAAACTCTAGGCTTTGTGCTTTCTTTAACATGGTGACTCATGTCAAAACCAATGGCTTTGCACAAAAACTGTCCCAAGTAAATAATCTAGGAATAACCACGTGTTTATGAATGTCCTGCTATTTGTCACAGAGCTATTCTTGTATTTCCCAGGCATCCTCTTGATATGGCAATTGTATATGTGTCAAAAAGCACTGCATGTCATCTCTAGAGCAAATTAAACATGGAAGCTATTATCTTGAGGTTGGAAGAGCTGTCAAACTTAGATGGAGAGGTCAGTATTTAGCTGAAGATTGATGGAAGCAAAACAGCTGATTTTCAAAGATATAAGGAAAGAGAATTTCTAATCCGCAAAGATTAAATTATATCATTAATAAAGTTTATATGTTAAAACATACAACTAAGCAGTGTTGTGCAACTTAAACAGGTCCTTATATTGCACCATCATTTGACTTACAGTAACGGGGATCATAAAAATGTAAAAACAGATAATGCTCTTTCTGAAATAATATAATTACCAATCCTTGGCTTTAAACAGAAAAAACCCTAAACACAAACCCTTTCTGTCTGGCAGCTCCTCTTTATTTCACAAAATGTACTTTGCCCTAGTGAATGATGCTATAGTGAGCACAAGAACTGTTACTATGCCCTGTACAGAGTAGGTCTGTACAGAAAACAAAACACATGAAGCTTTTTCTTCTGGAAATCAAGAAAAGGCAGTGCCTATGAAGCATGGGGTTTTAATATAATTGCAGTGTAATTTCAATAAATTCAGTAAAGCTGATTTTTTTTGACAGTTCAGCCATATGAGTATAAAAATTCCACTGGACTCGATCACGGCTCTCAGAATTACTTAATGTAAATGTTCGCTACAGATGATGTAATTTAAAAAATCCCTAAGTATATGAAAACCCTGTTTACTCAAATGTTTCAAATCTGGACATTTCAAGATCTGGACCAAAAAGCAGAGCTCACCATTGATTGCTAAATTATTCAGCTAGTAAATAGCTTAATGGAGAAATTCGAACAGATAAAAAGAACATCACAGGAACAAAAGGCTTGTGTTAATGAAAGGGATAAGGAAAAGAGAGAGACTGCTTTGAATCATTGATGCTGGTCACATACCAAGCCTGTATTTTAATTGTATGTTTTATTTTTAATAATAAAAAATAATTATTCACTCCAGTACAATACAGCAGGTTCACCCAGATCAGAAGCTCAAGGCTTAATAAAGCAAATCAGTACAACGCATTTTAAAAAAAGGAAAATTGCTTTTTCCTCCCAATAAATTTGGTCCTAAATGTGCTGATTTGTCCACAAATCTTTACATTACAAAATGTGGCAGATAATAGCTCTTTAAATCTGATATGAAACTTTATTTTTTTTAGTAAATATATTTAGCTGTTGGACACTGCCTGCCCTGTGCACCCTAAAGCATTCAATTCAATAATCCCACCTGTTTCTATAAGAAAAAAAATGGGGACAGATGTGGCATGGTGTGACATATGCTAGAGATGGCTGTAAGCTCTTTGGGGCAGGAGCCCTGTCTTCTTGTATTTGTCTTTATAGTGCTCAGTGTTCATCTGTAGAGCTGTAGAAATAAGATGCTTACAGTTCAGGTTTCTGTGTATAAAATTTGCCTTACATGGTTTTATTTTCAAAACTCAAAACCAGGTTCACTCAACAGGCTCATGAATATTGATTGCCTGCCTGCCTACCTGTCTGTCTAGGCATTGCTATAGCTCTTTTCACTATAGTAGCTAAACACTGACTGCAAACCATCCAGAAAGAAGTTTTGCTTTGAAATCATGCCAAATTCAGTGTAATATGATTTCAGTATGAAACACGGCAAAATTTGGCAATTTTGAGTAAGTTTTGCTGTGAGATTTTGAATTTGTTTGAACCCAGAATGCTAAGCTAGATTTGGAGGAAGGATTGAAATGACATTGAAAAGAATACAAGAAATTCAAGCCCTCTGCCAAAGTGACACTACCAAGTCATAGAGCTCCTATTAATGTACTAACCCGCTGGATTCCTGGTGCAAATTTGTCCCTGGTGTAGACCTGTTATTCAGTGGAGTCAGACCAGTGTCTTATCTGGCCCCTAGTATACAAATTCTGATGTGGGTCAGAGAAGTTTAGCCTTACATGCACCTTGCCTAGTTCAAGCCATTGCTATTAGAACTTCCTTTTGAACAGTAAATTTCCTACCCAGTTGAAAAAAGTGTCTTGTGTTAATGGTGAGATATTAACTAGGCAGTTTGAATTTTTTCCCCTAACTATTATATATGCCTAGCAACTGAGCAAGAATCAGGTATTGTAGATTGGTGTAAAGCATATTCAATACATTGTGGATACAGTGTGTATATATAAATACAAAGCTCAGTGCAGCAGCAATGTATTTCCAGCCCTGTTGAATTCCTTGTAAACACATTCTTTATCCAGTCAAAGTAGTATTCGTCAGAAAAAGATAGCTGAGAATGAAAGTTATTTTAGCAAACTCCTTGCTTATGAGAGTGAAGGGTGAGAAACTCAGACTTAGTGTAGCCTTCAGGTTATTGTATATAGTGGGCCAGATCCTGGGACTTGCTGTGTACCTGCCCAACTCTTGCACCTGTACCACCTATCAAGGTCAGTGGGACTTGTAGGTTCTGAGAAGATGCTTGGCATCGTTTAGGCTTTGGGTATAGTTTATATAGTACACAATTAAGGTGCTTTGTTGCTTGAATGTGTTTTGTTCAGTTTTAGAAACTACACCTGCTTCTGCAGTATTCCTCCCACTGAGTGGGGTTACTGTACTTAGGCAATCAAAAAGGACTGAAATCCAGTGGAAAAAGTTGACTTTCAAGATTTAAAAAAAAAATCCCGATGAAACAAATTTAACACTAGTCACAGCCTTAAATTGTGCTTTTCAATTACTGTCAAGTCCACTCCTGGGATCATCCAGGGAAAAGCAGTTCATCCCAAGCACTAGCTTCTATTGCCATATTATTGATGGGAAGGTACATCAGTGACTGGCGGAAGGGTCTTTCCCAGGGAAGACCAAGAATGTGACTAAAGAGAATTTGAAGAACTAGCTCCTCAGCTTTCCTCTAATCAAATAATTAGAAATCATACTGATCAGGGTCCAGCGGTGGTGCTACCTGTACAAGACTTTAAAAATGAACAGCCATCCTTTGATCATCAAAGAGGAGCTGTTGAGCCCATTTCTTATACTGCTCAAATCTGGTCAGGAGAATTGGCTTCAGGCCTGGTGCCTTCCCTGCAAGTCTGTAGATTGATAATATCACTGTATAAAGCACGGCATAGTCTATTTGCATGCATGCTCTGTACCCTGGTAGGCTCTGCAGCTTTTATCTGCTGTGCTGTGTTTTTTTTTTTTTTTTTTTATTGGCTTCTGTTACAAGCTGACCTTTCTGCTGAATAAGTGCCTCCTGCAGAGTCAAGATCTACAACCTTCTAGGTCTCAGGCAGTCTAGAAGGCCCTTCATATTTTCTGTTTGGAGAGGCCTGAATGAATCAAGACTGATTTGTGGCCTCCAGAACAAAACACCAGAGTAAAGTGGGATGTCTCCAGAAGAGTTGAAAGCCTTTGCCACGCAATCACCTTTTAAATACTTTCCTCCTGCTATCTTACTGGCATTGCGTTGAAACAATTGCTGCAAGGCAGGAGGCAGTTAATCCTACAGAGACTGTTTACGGCTCAGAAGTCCAATCTGAGTTATGGAGCATTCCCTCAATCTTATGGATGTCACTAGGGTGGAGGTTGCATTAGTCTCCAGTGGACCATCTCACTATCCCCCTGCATTGTGGTATGGTTTAATTATTCCTCCCCCATCTCTGATAGATAGTTGTCTAGCTTTGAGTATCTTCAGTGATAGAGAGCCCATAACATCTCCTGATGTGTTCAGTTGTTTAGCGGGTCTTAAGCATTTGGCTCCTTGGGCATTATTTTGGTTTTGAGTTCTTTGAGTTTTTTTTTTTTTTTTTTTTTTTTTTTTTTTTTAATCTTTGTCATTTTACCCTTTTAGAGTTCACACACTTGGCATAACATTTGTTTAAAAAAAAATAGTTGATTGCACTGCATCATTTCAGCTGTGTTAGTCTGAGAAGTTTGGGGGTGGGGAAGCAGAGGCCTCAAAGCCATTGATCCTATCTTTATAACTTTGCCCTTTTAGCTTGGAACAGATGACTTGCAAGGTTGCTCAGAATTGCACAGACAGAGTCAGAAGGACCGAACTTTACATAAACCATTTATACTAAATGTTTGGTGTGCTGGCAACATAAATCAACAACAATATCCATTACAAATTCATCCCTTTATCAGTATTATTTTGAGGGAACTGATCCCAACATGTGGGAATGAACCATACCTCTATAAGTCTAGCCCTTTGTAAATTAATTATTCCGGGCACACAGAGCCTGCCCCTGCAATGTAGAGTAATTCTTCCTAGCGAACATCCAGGATTTTAACTTCAGTGGCAATAATAAATAGAAAAAAGTCTCAGGTGATGCCACTATTTTAAAGTAATTAATCATCTTCCCCTCAGTGCCCCCTCACTCTCTTTTTTTTGCTTCTTTTTAACAAGGGATTTTCTGTAATAAATCTTTAATGATATATGTTAAAAGCCATTCATTAATTTAATCTTGGTCTGCCTGCTTCTTTTTTTGATGCTTTTTATGCTGAACATTATTAGTTTTGAACTGGAAAAGTACCTAAAATAAATGTCCGTTTATAGAAAACGGATGGCTTAGTGCAGGAATCTCTGAAAGATCATTTCTTGTTTTTTGAATGTCATGTAGTACATGTGCTAATAGAAATTGTTAATTAATACCGGTGGGGCTGTCAAGAGTAAACATTCTGAAGAGGCTGTATTGCTGCAGTATCAGAATTACAAGATGCCTTTCAAAAAATGACTTGTCTGTACCTAAGTTTGAGATGAATGAATGCTAATTTTGTTTCATAACACGTATCACATAGAAATCATTACTTGGACAATAATCTTGGATGTTATAAATGCCCATGTGCTAAACAAAGTTGCATTTTCTACTGTTAAAATAGCAGGTTAATGCTCTGACCTAGAAGAGACAATGTATCTTTAAATAATTCTTGTTAGACCTGACCAGCCATCATGTATATTCAATGTGACAGGGACAGATGTGACAGATCGGTTCTGACACACTTCCATACCACAAGTCAGTGGCTTGAGGTGACTCATGTCCTTCCTTTGATTCTGTCCCCTGCTGCAGGACAACACAACGATGCACGAATGAACCTTGCCATTGCCCTCACTGCTGCCAGGTATGGTGCTGCCACAGCCAATTACACTGAAGTGGTGCACTTGCTGAAGAAGACAGATACAAAGAGCGGGAAGGAACGTGTCTGTGGCGCACGATGCAGGGATGTTCTTACAGGTATGAGGATTGCAATTTAATTCTAGGAGATATTTATAGAGTCGTGCCTAACTTTACCTAATAACTTTTATTGGTTATGGGCCTCTAACTTAAGCCACATTTCAGTGTAGGGAGAGAAATATTCGCGTTCTGCAGCCCATCATTCACTGGATAAAATCTACTGGGGAAATTATTCAGTTTTATCAGTTTTTGATTAATAGAATAAAACAAAATGTGTTCATTAAAGAAACACAGAATTTATAGAGTTAAAAAAAAAAAAAGGATGGGGACATCTTAGATTTGGAAATAGCAAAGATGGGGTATTTCCAAAGTGCAGTGTCATGTCATTAATGTCAATCATCTTTAACTTCTGTCAGGTTTCCGTCCAAATCCTTATGCTTTGGCAGGGTAGACTAGGCTTTTACATTCAAAGCCTTCTGTCAAGCAAAGCTGACATTGTAAAATGCTGTGTTCCACATAGCAATAATACCTTTTACCAAATTCAAGGTTTGAGACACAAATGGCACCAGTTTTTCAATGATCTGTTCTTAAATACAGTTCTTAACGAAATAAAGGTGGGGGGAAAAGTCCAGCATGCTCATTTATATTTGTAAAGGCTCTTTTATGGGTATCATTCCTTGTTTTGTATTTGACATTAATTTTTAAAAAAGAAATATTTGTTGTTAATTCCAGCTGTTTGGGACCTCTAGAGTGACACAATATACTTTACAATAGGTTAAGTGAATAGATAAATTAATAATCCAGATTGTCAGTGAACAGGGAAACAAATGGGGTACGTGATTGATGCTGTGTTCTTTCACAGGGCAGGAATTTGATGTCAAAGCCAAATGTGTTATCAATGCTACAGGACCTTTCACAGACTCTGTGCGCAAAATGGATGATCAGGAAGTATCAAACATCTGTCAGCCAAGTGCAGGCGTGCATATTGTGATGCCTGGTTATTACAGGTAACGATATTCAAAGCATAGCCCATTTGTAACAATCTCTTCTTGTGTCTATAATGAGTAAGGTGGTAGAGATACATTTGCAGCTTTTATGGTACTGCTTGAATGCACAGGATTCTGGCACTGTGCCTACTAGGAAAACAGTTTTATCCTACTCAAAAAGAACCAAATCGTGTACTACTTAATCAAGATTTACTAGGGCAAATTCCCACTGAAACTGAAGTATTGACTGCAGTTTTGGGGGGGTGGTTCGTTGTTTTTTAAGTGAATTCTAGAGCTGACTTCACTGATTTTAGGGGCAAGTAATATATAAAACCTCTTACGACATAAAGTTTTGATGATATTTGTTTGCGTCTTTCACATAGAAAATTCCACTCTTGAGTTTGTGTAGCGTTAAAGACTCTGCAGTGGCTAGAACTGCCAATAAATTGCCCTTCTAAGAGTATAGTTTTAACATGACTGGGGCCAGTTTATACAAATACAGTGTGCATTTAAAACCATAAATTAACCAGCACACTAGTAGAGTAGGAACCTTTTGGGTTTCTGGTCTGTTGCTTGTGGGGGCAAAGTGGCAATATGACAAAGTTTTTATTTGGGAAATATTGAGGAGTTGATTGGAGGGAATGGGGACAGCAAGGTAGTCCCTCTTGGGAAGGAATCATAACGAGCCCAGTGGGGGACTCTGAGGTTTAAAGGAATCCTTGTGGATCTGAGCTATATCTAGGATCAAATTCACTGCTGATGTAAATGGAACGAATTCCATTGAAGTCAGTGGAGAGGTTCCCATTTACACCAGCAGAGAATTTGCCCTTACTCCTAATTCACCTGTGGATTTTGCTGCTGCTGTTTAGGGACACCAGTCCCATAAAACTGAGCTACTTTTTATCTGCATTGAGAATTCTCTCTCCCACTTTTGGGACTGTTGCCTCAGTGCAATGAATCCTGGAACCATCTAGAAAACAGTACTTGCATCTGAAGAAGTGAGGTTCTTACCCACGAAAGCTTAATACTTCTGTTAGTCTTAAAGGTGCCACAGGACCCTCTGTGACTTTTTAATCTAGAAAACAGTGACTGTTGGAGCTGAGATATGAGCATTTGGTACCAAGGATGTACTTCCAATCACTCCCAGTTCTTTTCCTACCATAGTACTTAGCAAGGCTCAGTACTGCTGCTCATTTGAATTACTTAGCAGTATGAACCTTATAAAATTAGGGTCATATTTCCCACGTATTTGAAGTCATGCACCTTATAGAAATCCACCTATTCCTTAATCAGATAACAGGGCCGGGATGAGTTTGATATTGTGCATTTCTGTATTGCCTTCCATCTGAACACTGTAAACCACTTGAATTTGATTTGGTGAAGTTGACACACACACATTCAATGACAGATTCAGGATTAGAGCCCAGATCTCTTCACGCCAGGTTGTATGCAGTAACTACAAGGTCCTCTTTCTTTTCTCTGTGTAAGTGCATAAGTGTATGCAGAGGATGCTTTCTAATGTCATATCAGGAGCATGTGTATGAAGTCAGCTGCCTTTCTTCTTTGAGAAGAGGGCCTGGAAGCAGAAGTTTTTTTTAAAAGAATTTTTAATGTTAAGTTTTGTGTTTGGGCAAGGATACAGTCCGTTTATTACATAATAAACAGAGTGGTTTGAATCTGTGTAATTTAGAAAGTTCCTTTATTCAACTCTGTTCCTCAGCGTATGTCAGTGTGGGCATTTCTTTACCTGTAAAATAGTGTCTACCCACACATAACCCCTCCACAATACCACTGATTAGTTAAAACTACATTGATTTCACTTTAAGAAGGCCAAGGAACAGTCTCCATAAGAGAAAAATATTAATAAAATTTAATCTTAATTGTACACATAAATTAGCAGCAAGTCTCTACTATGAGTGCCAATTGAATGCTGCTTAATGGAGAACATATGTCATTTCATTGCAACCACTTTCTTCATTGGTAACCTCCTTTATAAAAATTTTTGTGTAGTCTTGTAGTAATCAGGTAAAAGCCTTTTATGTCTAAATGTAGATAAGGTTTGATTAATTTAATGTTAACACAATGCAGTTATTTCCTAGTGGATTCTTACATTTTGATACTCTTCATTAATAGTCTCCTCTCAATAGTATTTCTCCTCTCATTAATTCTATTCTTAGTACTCATGTCCTTACACAAGTAGCTACAGTATGTCTCTCTCACACTCTCCCTTATGTACGTGTATTATATGTAAGTGTCACTGTTTTTTCTGCTGCTGTTGTCTGTGGAGATGGAGACAGGATTTAAACTACGTGTGTTGTGTGGGCCATAGCCACCTCCTGTCTCGAACTGTCTGTTTTCTTATATATTTTTAAGTTTTCTTACAAATTCTAATTATAATTTTCTTTTTTTGTCACAGATGTCCTCCCAACCCCCCAAAAGGCCATTAGTTATTCTCAGCTCCCACCTAATACCATTTTAACTTAAATTTACCATATATTAAACCCAAGCACCACTAAACTTATTAAAATTCTTATAGTCATCATGTTTTTGTTTAATTGCATTTATACTATTTTACTCCTCTGCCTCCACTGGAAGTCTATTCCATTTATCTGTTCGTTCCACTCTATTTATAATATACTATCTTTTTAAATTATTACAGGTATTGCCTCTTGACTGAAAACCTAATCCCCCTACAGCCTGGAGAGAATAGATAGTTCTGGTTTGTCTAGTGACCTCAAATAAATCACTAGACTTAATTTTGTAACCTTTAGCTAGTTTAATTTCTTCATATTTTAGTGGTCTTCTCTTAAGACTAAATAATTCCAGTTTTGTTGTTGTTTCTTCATATGAAAGTTTCTTCATATTTCAGTTAACATCGGTTCCATATATGCTTACTCTCCAATTTAACTGTTTTGTTCTCTGCATAAAGTAACCAAAACTCAGCACTACACTCCAGGTGTGGTCCAATCGCTGAATCAAGAATGATTTTGGGCAAGTTCTATGGCCTGTGTTGTACAGGAGATCAGATTAGATATTCACAGTTGTCCCTTCTGGCCTTGGAATGTATGAATTGCTTTATAAAGATACTGCAGGATATTCTTGGATTTAGAGGCTCTTGTTGAAACAGGGAAATATCTTAATAGCTTTTTTTACTTCAGCTGCACAGTGGATAAGGTATTTAAATATTATTTCTATTGACAAACCCAGACCCATTTCACACCCTGCTGTTCTATGCTACTGCTATTTAAACTTTACTTAATTTTTGCATTTTGTACCTAGATACATTATTTTATGCTTACACATTACATTTGATATGCCACCTGTTTGCGCATATGCTTAATCAAGATTTTCCTGTCAAACTTCAGCATTATTATTTATTTTGTTTGTATTAGGATAGTAACCACAGCTTGTTAAATACTGTCCACTCAGATAGAAAGACCCAGTTGCCGCGGTGAAGAGTAACATTTAAGAAGGCAAGCAACATAAAAGGTGTTGGCGTGGGATAAAATACATGCAGTATTTTAAACAATAAATACAAACGGTTTCCATCTGCCCCTCCACCTAGCCATCAGCTGACTGGGTTTTTTTGTAGGCATTATGGTCTTGGGAGATCTGAAGTAAGAGAAGGTGGTGTTCTGAATTGTTTTAAGAAGAATGTTCCATGCACAGAGGGAAGCTTGGCAGATTGCTGCAAGAGAAGCAGTCAAATGGGGCAGGTCAAGGCTGGTATAATTGAAAAAGTGTATTGGAGGTGGGGCATGAGATAGGAGAAGTGAATAAGCAGGTTGGAGCTGGGTTATGAAAATTCTTGATGCTTGAACTTCATGTGGTGGATAAGAGAGTATAAGGATTCAAAGAAGATTCTGCATGTCTCTAAGTCTTTCCCACTCCCTCTGTTACTCTTCGTTCTCTTCAGTTCCTGTCCATCTGCTCGATAGTGACGATAGGGCAAATGAAGTCTTTCTACCATTAGCTATATTGCACCAGCTTCATTCATCTTTAACCATGTTGTTCTGTCATTCTTCATTGTGTATATCTAGTGCATCCTCCGTCTTCCTCTGTTTCTAGTTCCTTGCACTCTGATGTGTATCACCATATATGGTATCCTTTCTGGGTCCATTCTTGACTTGTATCCAAATCACTCTGTCTTTCTTGAATCTGTTACTATCATCTGCAAATGCAACAATCTAACTCATGAATTCACATTTTTAAAGAGTATTGGTTCCAGTTTCCACAAAGGATACACACCTTGTAACCCAAACTCTGTGCTAGTTAGCTTATTTCTAACCTGTTCTTTACCCATTTTAACAATCTATTACCCAAACCACATTTACAAACTTTATTCATTAATTTATCACCTGAAACTTTTTTGAAAGTTTTCTGAATATTCTGATACTGTATATTAAATCTCTAGATTCCCCTTTCTCTAAATCAATAGTTTTTTCATTTTAAAAGTTAATCATTTGTCTGGATGTGATTTACCCTTCACAGATCCATATTGTGAATCACTCCTATTAAACTGTACTTCTCCAAATGTATCCTTAAACTGTCTATAAATATCTCAATATAGATGCTAGATATGTAAGCTTGAAGGTGTGTAATTTTCAACTTTTTCCTAAATATTGAAAACTATTTTTTTCCAATATTTTCATAATCTGTGTAGCCTTTCTCAAAATAATTAACACTTCAACTTGTGGCTGTCTAATGTTATGCATCTCCTATGGAGGTAACTCATGTCTAACCAATTCTTTGTCTAGATTAATCTTAATTAAATAGTTGCTAAACCTTGTTTTGTTTGTTTCCTTCCATCTGCATCCTCCATGGAGGTCTTTTCATGATCAGGTACAGATTCAGAAGGGAAAAAACAATTTAGTTCCTCTGTTTTCTTCAGAGTCAAGTCTTTACTTTGCCACCCCAATGAAAGCTCCTTGCTCTTCCCTGGCTCTTGTTTTGGTTTCCAGGATATTTAAAGAATCCTTCATGTGCCAATATAGCTATTTTTTCTGTTTTAGTAATTAGGTGTGGGATTTTCAAAAGAGCCTAAGGGAGTTAGGCACCAACTCTTATTCGAAGTTCTTTTAAAAAGAAATTCCTACCCTAAACTCCAACCTCTCATTTGCATTCCAGTAGCACATGGGGTACATCTATACAGCCCGTAGCAGTGAGTCTCCCAGCCCAGGTTGACAGACTTGGGCTAACAGGGCTCACACTAGTGTTCTAAAAATAGTTGTGTAAACCGTGCTTTGATGTTGAGGCTTTGGCTGGAGCTCGGGCTCTGAAGCCCAGGGAAAGGGGTGGGCTTTCAGAACCTAGATCCAGCCTGATCCACCACTTCGAAGTGCTGTCTACACAGCTATTTTTAGCACCAGCTCAGGTTCATCGAGCTGGGCTGGGAGGCTTGTTCCTGCAGGCTCCAAAATGTTGTATAGACATACCCATTGAGGCCCCAATTGAGAGACTCTTCCCACTCTGCTTGGCACTGTATAAACAGATAGTCCTTGGCCTGAAGCGTTTGCAGCGTGAATCGACAAGATAGGCAAAGGGTGGGAGAAAGGAAGCTTTATGATGATTCTTGTTTTACATATGGGCACTTGAGGCACAGTTAAGACCTATCCAAGTTCACACAGGAAATTTGTGGCAGAACTGGGAACTGAACCCACATTTCCTGAGCCTTAGTTCCAACATGGCCTTAATTACAAGGTCATCCATTGTGCTTTGTTATAGAGACAATTCCACAATAAGCCGTTCCCTATCTTTATACTCACCTTTAACATATTTTTTGCCTATTTATTTAGTGGTGTTTTGCCTCCCAAATACTTCTCCCCACCTTTGTTCTTTAGCCATTTCAAGGCTGGAACCTTCAAGACTAACCTGTTTTGTTTGATTTCTAGGAGTTTCTAATGCCTGCTTCCTTTCCTCCCCATTCTCCACAACTAATTGTAGGGCATATGCAGAAACAAAAAAAGTATCTGTTCTCTCAGGACAAGCGTAGATCACCTGCTAAATATAAACCACACCTTTTCTAAAAATTAAGCTACCTCAGAGCTAAGTCTTATATAACATTTCCAGTCCAAGGAAGCCATTTGAGTTTTATTTTAATAGCAACTGTGAATAAATGCAACTTCCATGTGTTTTCAATGCATGCAGACATAATTCCTGTTCACTTTAGTGTATTTTCCTGTACAGATTCAGAAGGCAATCTAGCCCAGCATTGATGGAGTTAGTAGGCAAAGTGGCTTTTTATACTCAGTTTAAAAAAATAAAAAAAGCTCATGAAACTCCTGTTCCTTTGCTATAGTTTTCAGGTATATGATAAAAAAGGTACACACTTTTACCTTCATTTTAGGTTACTGTCGTATTCTCTATTCAGAAGGCTGTCCAGAAATTGTATAACCACTAGTCTAGCCAGATTTTTTTTTTCTTTTTTTAGGTGTAGTCTTTGGGTGCATTCCTGCAAACACTTGCACTGGAGTAACTTTACTCACAGGAGTATTCCCATTTCTGGCTTTTTAAGATTAAAAGATCTGTTCTCAAATATATATAATAGGCACACATACACACATTTATATTTTTAAGAGTGGGTCTAATGGCATTATATCTGTATGTCAAACAAGATTGTGTTTCAGCTGAGAAGAGTAGCATTGATTGCTGCATGTATATGACATGGGTAAAGACATTTAATTTCATGTTGACCAACTGACCCTGAACTCTCACATATAAAACATTCTTCTTGAAACTTAGTTTGACCAACACTCGCTTGCACCTTTTTCAAACATTTATTTTTATTCACTATTTTGCCAGGCCATTTGATTTTAATCAAATCTGATTTAAAACGATGCACCTGGAAGTGCATATTATACAAGGTCCATACTGATCATAATGTTGTTAGATAGCACTAACTAGATGTTGCTGCTAGTTAGCACTGTTACAGTTATCCAAGTTATTTTTTGCAAGCGTGCTAGCAAATGTCCAATCTTGGAAAGACATGCTATGTGATATTAGTTTTATTGTTCAAAGTTCTGGGAGCTGTGGAAGCAGTGGGACAGTTTGCTCTCTGCCTTGGTCTCTGATAGTCAATTCATGACACAGTTTCTCCTTGGGGAAACAGGCATTTGTGTTTGGGCTGAGTTCCTGGAAAAAGCCTGCATGCTGTTTGTGACCACCTCTGTTCCTGGAATGGTCTATATATGTAAACAAAACAAGTTATATTTAGCATATTCCCAGAATCCACATAACTGATTTCTCCTCCCCTGGGAAGCTGATCTGTGAGGCCCGAATATCTGCTAATGATCAATGGAAGGCAACAGTGTCATTTAATAAAAAAAAAAGTCTTGTCTTGTCCCACGCCCCTTAAAAAATCTTGGTTGGTGTGTATTTTTATCTGAGGTTGCACTCTGCCTCCCTGTGATGATGCTCCAGATTGTCCCTATGCAGACACCTGCTACAAATTCTGTGTAATTTGCCTTTCAAATAATCTTTCACACGTTCACACACTGGTGTTAACATTCACACCAAGAAAGCTCATTAACCCTAGTGGGCCTAGTTTGGATGGACAAGTAGAGGCTGCTGGCTGAAAATCTGGCATTCTCTGTGGCAATTTACCAAAAATATGGTTACTAGAGTAAGAGAATGAAGAGAAATGGGACAACTTACTGATTGATTGGCAGATGAACTAGTGGAAGAAAGATGGAGTGAATGGGATGAACTAATTAAGTCACTGATATAGCTTTTATAATATATCAATTTACTGTAATGCAACCTATATTACCTCAACTCTGCTGAAATGGCATATCTTTTATATCTGCCATACTTTCTTGCGGAACTTGTATAAGACAATAGCTTTCTATGAACAATTCTTTTCATCTTTAATACAAAAATCAAAAGAAGCATTCATAACAATTAAGGGAAGAGAAAGCACAATTGTAGAAGACAGGTACACAAACAATAGGAGGTTGCATCACATTACAGGTTTAGCAAAAAGGTTTTGTTTCTGAATGCCCCATAACCAAGCTAGGGTCTTTAGCTGAAGAGCATGATGGACAAATGCTTAATAGAATTCTGTACACAGTTCTGGGCATATTTTATGTAGGGCCTGGCTCTTAATTTGTATGTAAGAGAAGTTGCATACAGCAAGGTCTCCCAGTAAGCACTAGAAGTATTTCAGCTTACAAATGCTCAGCAGATAGCAGGTGCTTCATGGGGGGGGGAAAGGGGTCTTGTAAATGAAAGTCCAACTTTCCTTTCTCCTTTTAATAAAAATTAATGAAAAGGGCAGGGCGCTTTATCAAAGTAGTCATATGCCTATTTTTAAAATGTTACTTCTGACCAGTTACCATAGTTAGAAATCTTTTTTAGTTTGACCCTAGATATTTTGATTTTCAAATGATAAAGGTCATCCAATTTTTTAAAAAATTGGATACCTGCAAATAGTAGGTGGATCAAAATTCCTTACACACAGAGCTATTCATTTTTACTTATTTTTCCTGTCTGTGTACTGATCCTAGCATGATTTAATGAAAAATATTAATATAAAAAGTATATCAAAATTGTTCTCTGAATACTGAAATGAAATTAGTCTTTGCACTAGAATTTGGGAAATATTTTATGCTTCTGGTGTTAGCTATCCATTTTATGGAAGCTTTAAACAAAACCTTGGTCTTGACTTTCAATTAACAACTAGTAGTGACTGAATATGGATTTAAGGTATGAGAAGTGTCTAGTACTTGCAACTCTTAGGGCCTGAACCAAAGCCTATTGAAATTGATGTGAGTCTTCTCATCGACTTCAATAGTCTTTGGATCAGGGCCTTTTGTGACTTTCATGGAAATAAAAGTAAACCAGCAGCCACCCTGGTCAACCTTGCTTTAGGGTCCATAAAAGGTTTTTGTGGATTCTATATATCAAGACCATACGTTTTAAGACTCTGCTTGATGATCCCCTATCAAGGTTGAGCATTTTGAAATACTGACATTTCATCCCACTTCACCACCCCCTTAATTTATAAGCGTTCACATACAAATTCAGGCAGAAAAGTTCTAATACATGAAATTGCATCCACTTAATATCGGCAATATCAGTCAATAACAATACATATTTGAATCATAGAGATATATGAAGAAGGGGGAATAGCAGTAAGCCTGGACTTTAATTTTCATTTGATACAATAATGACCCTCTTTAATGTGAAAAATATTAAATGATATATATTCAACAACATTATAATGTAACCAAATACTTCATTTTGGAATCATAAATTATTACCAAGTATTCTTCCTTATTCAAACTACATCTGAGTGTCCTAATATGAGTAATGCAGCACTAGCAAGGTATGTACCTCCTAGCTCAGGAGTAGGCAACCTATGGCACGCGTGCCGAAGGCGGCATGTGAGCTGATTTTCGGTGGCACTCACACTGCCCAGGTCCTGGTCACTGGTCCGGGGGGCTCTGCATTTTAATTTAATTTTAAATGAAGCTTCTTAAACATTTTAAAAACCTTATTTACTTTACATATAACAATAGTTTAGTTATATATTATAGACTTATAGAAAGAGACCTTATAAAAAGGTTAAAATGTATTACTGGCATGCGAAACCTTAAATTAGAGTGAATAAATGAAGACTAGGCACACCACTTCTGAAAAGTTGACAACCCCTGTCTAGCTAATTATGTTACACTAATATTTTGTTATGGAAGATTTTCATTAAAAATAAACTGAAATACAGTGAAAGTGGTTTCACTGTCACCTGGTTTTTGAATCAGGAAAAGGGTGGGAATGAGTGCTCATGTTTCAAAATGTCAACAGCGAAAAGTTGTTTTCAGGCAGTTTCTTTGAGTTTTGGGTCTTGAAATACAGAGCCCACCAACATATAACTGACAAACATAGATACTAAAAGAAGATAGTGCCAAAAACTTGCATTTAGCTGCTTGGTTTAAGGTGCTTACTGGGAGATTAGATTAGGCTCACAGTTGTGTAACTGGCTACTATGATAACTTCCTTAGAAGTTTTGGTCTCAAAGTACAGACAAGACTTCTAATGTTACTTTCCTTTTGTCTTACATTTTAGCTCCTTTCTTTCCTTTTCACTAATAAAATCAGTTATGTTATACTTGCAAGGAAAATATTTCTATGAATCATAGGCTCCTTACTGTAAATAAAGTAAATCTTTATAGTAAATATAAGGAAACAGTGTGCACTTTTTATATATCCTACAAGTTCATCAACCTCGTGCTAAAATTGTAAGTAGCAAAGAAGTTATAAATACACACAAAGCAATAACTTTGTATTAAATCTGTCTTCTTGCAGATATACTGGAGCTCATTTGTATTTGTTATAATTGGAAGCTTCATTTCATGGTTCTTCCCCAACCCTTTGTTTTTCACCTTACCTTATTTGCATAGTATTTATTCATTATCCATTCTTTGCTTTAAAAATCTTACCTAAGGTATTCAGTTTGTACCACATCTCTCTCACATCACTGTTCTTAAAATTCACAATTTTTTAAATAAAAAAAAACCCTTATGGCCAAGATTTTCAGCAGTGACTCGTGCTTTTGAGGGCTCAACTTGAGAGATGCCTGGAGCCTGAATTTTTTTTTTTTTTAAGAGCGTGATTTCCCCACCACTCTTTTGAAAATCAAGTTCCTTGAACATGACTAGTTGGAGACTTAGAAATAAAGACACACAAAGATCAAATCATTGGCCACTTAGGAAAATCTTGGCCTAAGAACATAACAAAACTTCATTTGCAGTTCTGTTTGACTAAAAACAGTGTCAGTTAATTCATTCTAGTGACGAATGATTTTGTCAATAAACTAGATACTTTATTTGATGTCAGAACTTGAAAATGAATAACCTGTCTTTATTCCAGCCCTGATAACATGGGGCTACTTGACCCAGCCACTAGTGACGGACGAGTGATTTTCTTCCTGCCGTGGGAAAAGATGACTATTGCCGGAACCACAGACACTCCAACTGAGGTCACACCTCACCCAATACCTACAGAGGAAGATATTAACTTTATTTTGACTGAAGTGCGCAACTATCTGAGTTGTGATGTTGAAGGTAAATTTAACGAGCTTTGTTTTTGACGGGAGGGGTGCTGTTGTGTCTGCAATGTCTGAAAGTGAAACTATGCTATCACTAAAGTTTTGCGTGATTTGATTTACCATGCTTTTGGTATTTTGGGACTTTGTGACATAAAGGTCATACTTACCAACATTCCAGGGTAATGCAATTACTGCTTTGTCAGATGTACCCTTCATACACTGTTGTTTTGGAAGATGTGGAACACTTGAGGGTATATCCAGCGTCAAAGCGTGAGTTTATTGACCAGCCTCAACCAACTTTTTGTCTAGAAACAGTTCTTGACTCTTCCAAAGTCTTAATTCTGGTTTGTATTTTTTTTACCACTTTGTCCTTAATATTTGCCTTTTTAAAAAAAAAAAAAAAAAAATTGGCACGTATCCAATATGGTCAGTTTTCAGTTCAGGGGCGGGAGGGATTAAGAGCTAAAAGCGAATTTTTAAAAATAGAATAGTGATTGCTTGGGAGGTTCGTTTGATATAGGGCACTCACATGGGAATGACCTGTTTGCATTCAGATTGGTGGTTTAGAGTTGAAAGGCTTCCTATCTCATTACCAAACCCTTTAGCCATCCTGTCCCCTTCACCGTTGTTTTTAAAATGATTTTATGAAAACGTTTGTGTTAGCAGAGATATTAAAGTAAATCTGAAAAGCACTCTGCCTGCTGGGAATGTAACAGTGTCTTGTAGTTAGATTTAGGAAGCCTTCTATCCAGAGGCTGAAAACTCTAGCTTACTTTTTTATTCTTCCCTGAAATGGGTAAATTGATAGTTCTGTTTTTGTATCAAGTTAAGAAAAATGATCTATCCAAAATATGTACCATCAAATCTCTTGAGCAGAAGTTAATCAGAATGATGTGGCGTGCCAGGCAGGTGGTTGGTTGAACTAAGCTATGGCTCAGAGTATTGAATAGGACAGAATTTTTGCAAGGTATTTCACAAAAGTAGTTTTCTGGAGTGTTTAAAGCTTTTGAAGGAAACCCACCTAGGTGCATGCTGTTTTTCACGTATGCAATTAGCAGTGTTTATAGATTGCCTGTTATTGAATTAACAACTGTGCTGGCCGTATCAACTCACTGCAGACCTGCTTTTTTGCTGCCAGAGACAGTGCCAGGGTTATCAACTTACACAGGCTTGGATGTGTTCCAACTATTTAATTATAGTGTCACACATGCTGCTTTTTCTAGTTTCTTTAGTTTATAAATGTAATATGGTATCTTATTTCTGTGATTAGCACTTCATTTTGGCGGGTTAAACATGCTGGCAGAGCAACATCGATTCTTAAATCTATTCAGTGCTCTTTTGGGATATTTTTATAGTCTGTTATCGATTTTCAGTTATCAGTCATGTGAAAGCAGAATCTTAAAAACATACCCCAAAATGCTTCATCATAAAACAAATCAGTCAATTTTTTCCTTTGTAAATTTAATAAGCAACACAATTAAGTTTTATAAAAGCCTCTACTGTTCTCATGTTTTATTTAAAAAGTGAAATGATTATAGAATCTACTTGTGGTTTTGAAAATAAATAATCTAATGGTATAAACAGATATGATCTATGCTAAACCTGTGTTGAAAAGAGATTAAATTTGTTATAACTTGGCATTTTAAAATAATTTGGTATTTTATATATTATAAAAAATAATGTGGAACATCTTTTAATTACGGTAATTAAAAAAGATGCAAGATCTACATCACAAAAAATATGGCTTTGCGGACTGATGGAAAAATTCAGGCTGCCTGTGCAGATTCCTTATATGGTTATCAATGCACTATGCAGGTGTACTTCTCTAACTGTATGTCACCTACTGCAGGCATTCATAGTGCACCCATCCCCATGGTATGTAAGAGGAATGGACTTTGTATCTTGTAGTAATTGGCCTCAATGGGTATGTCTACACTGCAATTAAAAACCCGTGGCTGGCCCTGTCAGCTGACTCGAGCTAAGGGGCTGTTTAATTGTGATGTAGACTTGGGGCTCGGGCTAGAACCCACGTTCTGGGATCCTCCTCTTCATGGGGTCCCAGAGTCTTGGCTCCAGCCCAAGCCCGAACATCTATATTGCAGTTAAACAGCCCCTTAACCCGAGCTCTGTGAGCCTGAGTCAGCTGACACAGGTCAGCCTCAGGTGTTTAATTGTGTATAGACATACCAATAAGTCACATGGCTGAAGCAAAGTAGTAGATGTTTTTTTAGAGGCTAGGGTATGCTGTATTTAGTTATACCTCCAAGGGCTTTTTATTTTTACTATTTGATGCCTTCAGGTTTTATATCTATTATTGAAAAGTTAAAATTGGTTTTACGGGCATACTCATAACTGACAAGGAACCAAGAAATAGCAGAGATAAACATCTAGCTGGTTGGCCATGTATTCTGATAGGATGGGAAAAATCAAGGTAAGTTTGTCTCTAACAGTGCTGAGGATGGGAAGTTTGAAATCCTCTTACAATATCTCTTGTACCTGAGAAGGACAGTTGAATATGGACCACATGGACTCTTGTTGATTATGAAATATGTAAGATGGGGCCCTTTTAATGTCACTGTATAGTAATCTGAGAACCCAAGCAATATTGGAGGTTAGTCTGGAGCACAAGTTGTTGGAGTACTGGAGCTCTGCTAATAAAAATGCATTCAACCCATAGCTGTGTGTGCACCTGGATATACTTCCACAAGATTTTTGTCCAGATAAGAGCTTGAGATAGTAACCCAATCATTTTAGAAGAATTTTTGAAAAGTGTATTGGAAACAAAATATCAGGCATGCAGACAGAAAAAAATGATACCTAGCATGTTTAAATGCGTGAAGAGAAAATGCCCATCTGAAGTCAGAGACATGAGTGCATTGCACAGATTTAACTTACTGGTTGGTTTTCAAGCCTTTTGATTTTTCCAGTTTGAACAATGGACCTCTCTAGTTCTGGATGCCTTTTTTCAGGTTAGAGTCTAGTGGGGTAAAATGTTTGACACTGATAATGCTGTTCTTTGATTCTCTAACCCTGCCCATTCCACTGCTCTGGAAAATCTCTCATGTATTTTAAATTACTTTCTAAGGCTGTGACTACATTTCAAACTGGAGATGTAATTTCTAGTTCAAGGAGACTGTGATAGGGTGTACTGGGCCCTTTGATTCCCCTGCTGGTGGTACCCCACCCCAAAAAAGGAGCAGTAAAGGTGGGTCCTTCAGGCCTGCCTAGAGAGGCTGTAGGGAAGCAGTCAAAGTGCAGCAGGCCCAGTTAAAAAGTAGCTACAGGGCTTGAGCAGATTAGTTCTGGCAGGGGCCAGAGGAATAAGGAAGGGTGATCCTAGCTGGTGGCTGTAGCTTAAGGGAGGACCAGAAGTCTGGTTCTGGTGACATTTGCATTCCATAAGCGATAACTTCAGCCCTGCAGTAAGGTTGAAGAGGAAGGGGCTACATGGGAAGAGGCCCAGGGAATAGCAGCAGCAACTATTACAGGAAGCAGCACATGACTTCTACTTATAGGGTCCCTAGGTTGGAACCCAGAGTCGTGGGTGGGCCCGGGTCCCCCCACTGGCAGGGTGGCCTGAGCCCCAAGAAGGGGATAAGGCTTGTTTAGAGGACCAAGTGAAGGGCAGGTATTGGAGTCTCGAGGAAGAAAGCCCTGGGAACATTGCTCTATATAGGGCAGACACAGACTTAAAGATAGTCCAGAAGGGGCTGAGAACTGAGCCCAAAGACAGGGCTGCAGATACGAACCAGGGCACTGTGATAGGCCCTGTTGTACCTTTGTTACCCCAGAAGGGGTTCCCTCATGTGATGAGCCACTGAAGACCTGCCTGGCAATAGCCAACAGGGAGCACCAGAAAAGGGAAGATTTCTGGTTCGCACTCTGCCAACAAGAGGTGCTCATGAGAGGTGAGTGTCCCCCATCACAATGGCATACTGGATGTAGCCATTGGTGGTGCGAGGGTCTAACAATCCTGAGTACGTATTTAGGGTCTCGGATGGATGGTACTTTGGGCAGCTAACCTCTTCCCCCAACTTGCACTGCTGTGGCTACACTCTATTTTTAGCGCACTATCTCAGTTATATCTAGAATGGGTATGTCTCCTCAAGCTGCAATTTACACTACCAGCTCTAGTGTAGACATACCCTAAGCCAACACATAGAATAAGGTTTTTAAGCTCCCTGTTTCATGTTAAACCTCTACTTTTGGACAACATCCTAAGACCATTTGGTTGACTTACCCTTGTGCTCCAACCATTCCTAAAGTCTTGAGAGCAGCCCTGGTGGTTGTTTGAAGAATTTGCTAAGTGTTAATTTGTGACTTGATGGAGTGAAGCTTGGATACATCAGTTGTTGGTAGTTATTAATTTTTATAGCTTCATAAGTGTGCATGAAGATGAAGAAGAGATGTCCTGTTCCAAGGAATTTAGTCTTGACTTCAGTGGGAGTAGCAACAGGCCCTATCATATCAAGGGATTAAAATAAAGAAATGGGACAAGGAGAAACAGTATCATGGAAAGACTGGGGTTGTTATAAGTTCCTTTTTCAAAATGTATAATTTTAACATGTTAACCTGAGGGACAAAAGTCAGTCAAGAGGGGCAGGAGTGATGGAGGGGAGCTCTCCACTGAAAGGCTAAATGGAAAAAATTTAAAGCTTTTACTGCTGGAAGTTTTTTTTGTTTGTTTTTGAGACGTGGTAGTGCTGATTGTTCTCAGAGCAGTAACTGAGCGCCGTATATCGTCTCAGCTGTTTTGTTTTTATATTATGGTCATATGATGTATAAATTCACTCAACTTCTGTCCCTGCTGGATCCAGCCTTCCTGACACCTTAGACAGAGATGGAGAAAGCGAGCTTTCATTTACCTGTTTAATCTTTCACCTTCCGTGTAACAAGGCATAAAAAAAATAAAAATAAAGCTACACAGTAGTAGTGGTGTTAATTCATCTAGGGCTCAGAAAGGCCCAATGTGTTCCTTTATAATAGCCGTTACATTCTCCTAATTAAACAGTTTCCTCAAGATGCGAAAATAGCAGAATGGCAATTGCACCATTTTAAATAGTGTTGATGCCAATTACAGTGTTGATTGAGACCAACTGTGCTTTTCTGGTTTAAAAAAAAAAAAAAAAGAAAAGAAAAGTCAGTGTTGTAGTGGCCCTCTGACTCTTTGAGGTACTCCAGAGGAAACTCTAACTCGAGGTATAGAACACAAATAGAGGGCTTAAGTGTGAGAACCTAGTGATTTCAAGGAAAAGAACATCTTTTCCTTTTTAAAAATAAAATTACTATTATCCTGACCCCCACCCTAGCAAAAAACCACCTGACCAATTCTCTCTGCCCACAGCAAACCATCACCAGCTCCACTCAACTGGTGAGAGATTTCTGGGATATGGAACCCCCCCCCATTTCATCTCTACATACATCATGAAAGTATTTTGTGGAGAAGTTCAGCCCCTGGTTACTCACATGCTGGACACTCGGTGGGGGAAGCTCTTTGTTTCTCCCTGAACCGCCACAGCAGGACAAATATTTTGGTGGGGGCAGGATGAGACTCCAGGTGTTTTTCCCCCTCTTCCCCCCTTTCAAATAACAGGTGTAGGCTTGGCAGGGAAGGATTTCACCCACACTTTCCCTTTGACTTTCTATTGTGGTCTTGGTGACCTCAAGATTCTAAGATGCTAGGTAATCTTTGTGCAGAGAGCTGAAAGCATCATTAGCCTAGCTGGCCCAAAAGTAAGAAGGTTCTGAGATGTCCCTAAATATTGCAGAGTGGATCTGCTAGCAGCTGAGCTATTAGGAGGATCATCCAAATAATTATTTGATTCTGGTTACCAGTTGTTACTCAGCTGTTGTTGACCAGGTGGTTTTGATGCACTAGTATGTGGACTGTTGCATATACAAGTTGCTGCTGACCAGCTTTCTATGAGATAACTAAATAATAGGTCAGTGTGAAACATACCATGCAGCCACATAGGTTGCGGCAGTTAGAAATAGCTGTAAAAGGAGAGTAGTGAAAAGAAACGAGCAGGGTGTTTGTAGGGAGAAATAAAAAAAAGTGTGCTGGAATTGTAAAATCCACAGGCTATCACAAGTGTCCTAATTTCCATCATATTTGAGGTTGTCTGAGCACATGACTGGGAGCCAGGAATCTTGGAATTGTAACCCGGTTCTGATACTGAATCCCTCTCTTGTCCTTGAGAAAGTCACGTCAGCTTCTCTGTTCTTCAATTTCCCCATCTTCAAAATGGGAATAATAATACTTCTCTCCCAACGGGGTTGTGAGTATTAGATAGGATTTCAGTAACATTGTACAGACACTGTTTTAAGACATGAGGATGCATATACTTCTGTCCTTGCCTATCTGGCCTGTGAATTTGGGGGGAGAAATGTAAACATTATTTGTGCCAGAGTAATTTTAAGAAAATGAAATCTTTGTTTTTAATCAGAAAATAATAAGAAACTGATTAATTCTGAAGGCTTCTAATTCTGTTTGGCCATTATTTGCTTCTAAACAGTGAGAAGAGGAGATGTCTTGGCAGCATGGAGCGGCATTCGTCCTCTTGTCACAGATCCCAGCTCTAAAGACACCCAGTCAATATCTCGGAATCACGTTGTTGCTGTTAGTGACAGTGGCCTTGTTACTATAGCAGGTACTGGAAATCCATTTCAGATATCTCATATGGCTTTGTCAGGATTCCCCAGTGTATTGAGTTGAAGGTAGTGAATGTTTGTACAACAGATTTGAAGAAACAAGCGATATTATTTAGTTAGTAGTGAACAAGTGATTTACTAGTTGAAGTCCAGTGCCAATGCAACACACTTCCACTAGTTTACCAAAACAAATTGCTTGCAGGTGGGAAATGGACAACTTATCGCTCCATGGCACAAGATACCATTGATGCAGCCATCCAGGCTCACAACCTAAAGGCAGGTCCATGTAAGACGGTAGGACTTTTACTGCAGGGGGCTAAGGACTGGAGTCCTACTCTTTACATTAGGCTGGTCCAAGATTACGGACTGGAAAGTGAGGTGAGTCAACTTTATTTCTACTCAGTGTTTGTATTAGTTATCAATAATATTAAAATAAATAAATAAACAAAGGCAGCACAGCCTGTGTTAAGGCCTCTCAAAGTGGCATAAGACTACACTGTTTGGTCAGGGCAGAAATAATTGTATCAGAGAGAAGTCCAGTCATAAATTTTCTTTGCTAGTGGAGTACTAAAAGCCATGTGCATTTTTTATTTCAGCGTCTGCATAATCACAAAGCTATGCCCTCTGTTTTTAAACATGTATGACAACCTAGGTCTTTGGCACCTCAAGCCCAACAAAATCTATTCTTCAGAGGTGATCACAGTAGCAGAAAGGAGCTGAAGCATCATTAGTCACTGCTACATTGATACATGCATAGTAGTGTTAGTGCTGGTCTAAGCATTCACAACGCAACTTGTTTCCTCCCACACAATCAAAATCTAATACCATCCTCAGCCTATTTATTACAGGCTATGGGAGAACTGACAAGACTAGCTTATATATATTCAGCTGTGCTTCAGAAGGTGCTGGGACGTAGTGTTCGCTAAATGTGCTCTTAATTCTATAGGTGGCTCAGCACCTTGCTTCTACATATGGTGACAAGGCTTTTGAGGTGGCCAAAATAGCCCAAGTTACTGGAAAGAGGTGGCCTATTGTTGGAAAACGCCTTGTATCTGAATTTCCTTATATTGAAGCTGAGGTATGTGAAAATGGCTAGCTTATTGTCTCTGTAATTTGTGGTGATTATTAGTCATCCTCCCTGTGAAGTAGGAGAGGGGGATGGAGACTGTATCTGGCATGTAAACATAAATTTATTTGAGTAAAACATGGAATAATTTTTTTTCTGAACTTTTTATTAAAAGCATTTAGACATGTGAGCCCAGATGCTTTTTTATATTGTAGCAAAAAAAGGGGGGCTTGCTTCATACAAATCCCATTTTCTTCAATCACTTAAGCAAATTATGGCCTTGTGTGCACGTACACATAAGGTTCCATATCAGCTCCCTCCAGTGCTCTTGTTTACCTTACCGCCCCATTTACCAAAGCTTCATGCTATTTTTTCCCCTCATTCCCACATAGGATCAGCCTTTTCCCATGTCCAAACACTGTAGAATCTTACATTTTTCTTTTTATCTTTTTATCCAATTCTAATATCCTAGATTATGTATGGGGTAAAAGAGTATGCCTGCACTGCAGTGGATATGATTTCACGTCGCACTCGGCTGGCCTTCTTGAACGTGCAAGCCGCTGATGAAGCCCTACCAAGAATTATTGATATAATGGGGAAGGAACTTCACTGGAGTGAACAGAAGAAAAAGGTACAAAAGGCACTTTAGAACTGGAACTTTTTAAAAACTCTCTTGTAGAGCCCTGTGCAGGATTATTTTTTTAAATCCTGCTCCCGCATTGTTTCTTGCATTTTTATCCTGCTCCCTTCCACAGATCCCACAAGAGAGAGAAATTTCCTCATGCTATTAAAAAAAAAAAAAAAATCAAAGAAAAAACCAAAACAACAACCAAAAAAAGCCCCACATGGTGGGTTAATATATATAAACATTCAGACACAATTTTTACCACTAAAAGAATAAAACAAATCTTGCTTAAGCCATATAAAAATATACTTTAACCTCTGTTATAATAGACATAAAATCTTTCTATCCTTCACTTAAATTTAAGAATTAAAATCTTTATTTAAAAAAAAGAAAAACTTGCTTTACATTGCTGAAATTCTATTTATGACAAACTGATAAGAGATATTGTTTTCTTGCAGGTTACCACAGTCTGTTTTTTTGCCCACCCAAACCCGCCTGCAACAAAGTATGTTTAACCCACTCCTGTTATTATGGCAGTGGGTCCTGTGGGGCATGCAGAATCCCAATCCTGCTGCAGGGCTCTACTCTTGTTTTCCTTAATCAATTTCAATCTTAACAAATGCATGTCTAAACTGGTTTAATAGAACATTGCAAATGCCCTTTTCTTCCCACAAGAATGATCTTTTGGCATACGCCATTATAAAAACAAAGCTATCAAACCAGTTCCAGCTGGTCTGAATAGATCAGAATCTATAGTGCTGTGCTGCTTAACTTAAAAGTGAGAGTAAAATTGGAGGTTTCACCCTGTTCCTTAGTGGACATTTTGTTCAACATGAAATTTGGCACAACTGGCCAGTTATGAAATTTGAATAGTAGGAGCGTTTCAAGTCAGGACTGCTGTTCGTTGGTAGAGCTGTGGAAGGGAAGCTTGCGTGGCATTTGCCCATTGTTTTTTCTTTGTATCCCTCTTGTCTTCCTTCTCCTCTCTTATAAGGCTTCCTTTGTGAACTGATGATGAAGTTGGGCTTGATACCCCTATTGGCCTCACTAATAGTCCCAAAGTCATCTTTCTCTCTCCTTTCCCTCATCTCTGAGAAGCCATTGAAATTTAGCGATATGGGACCTGGTCCACATGGGGACCAGGTGGTGAGCATCAGGGCCGCCCAGAGGGCCCCGCGAGCCCTGGCCTAGCGGCGGTCCAGGTCTTCAGCGGCGGGGGGCCCTTCAGTGCTGCCGAAGACGCGGAGTCACTGAAGGGCCCCCTGCTGCCGAAATGCTGCCGAAGACCCAGGCCGCCGCTTGGTGAGTACAAGCGCTGCAGCTCCCTCGCTTTGCCCCAGGCCCCCTGAATCCTCTGGGCAGCCCTGGTGAGCATCCTTCACTTTCATTGGAAGCTGAGTGACCAGCATCTTGCAGGATCACACACTTAATGCTGTAAAATGCGCCTGCACCATGAGGAGTAGTGCCAGGGAGAAAAGTGCAGTAATGTGGGCTGGCTCATTCACTTAGAGATAGTGCTGGGTCCAAGCAGAATGCTCAGGTTTGAGCTTGATTCGCTCACACCTCTTGAAGAGGGCAGGACCTGCATGCATGTTGTAGTTCTCTCAGCTCCTAAGCGAACATAAAGCCTCCTATTGCTCATTCATTGCTACCTTTTTTAGCCGGTTAGAAGTTGTATTAAAGTTCAGAAAGAAGCTCATTTTACTCCTGAAGGCAGTCTGCGTAAAAAAAAAAAAAAAAAAAAAAAAAAATTCTGTGCCAAAAAATTAAAAAATCTGCGCACAATATTTTAAAATTCTGCAAGTTTTATTTGTCAATCAGTAAATGCAGAGGCTCCAGCATGGCAGTGCATGAAGGTGGGAGATCACCCTGCAGCCTCTCCACCCCCCCATCCTGGGGACATGGACTCAGTGGTGAGGCTGCACCCGACCCTCGCACAGCACAAGGCCTGGGCCTGGGCCTGCCCCAGAAACACCCTGAGGCCCTGCCCCTCTGTGCCAAGCTTACCGGGTGTGGGGCAGGCAGACTTAACCAGGCAGGATCCAAGTGTGGAGGGGCTCAGTGTGTGGGGATCCAGGTGTGGGGTGAGAGGATTGTGTGGGACAATCTGGGTGCAGGCAGCTCAGTGTGGGGGTCTGGATTTGGGGGGATCTGGATGCACAGAGGCTCATTGGGGGCATCCAGGTGCAGGGGCAATGGGACTCTGCAGGGGCTTCCAGGTGAAAGTGGTTGGGTCTCAGCAGGGGAGTCTGGGTGCTTGGGGAGTGGGGTTTGGTGGGGTGGGGTCTGGGTGCAGCTAATTGGGGGTCAGTGGTGTGGGTGTCTGGATGTGGAGGCTCAGGGTGGTGCGGAGGTGTGGGGCTCATCAGAATGGGAGTTTGAGTGCAGGAAGCTCAGTGTGGGGGTAAACTGGGTGCAGGGGTTTGGGTCTGGAGGCAGGGGCTCTGGGTACAAGGGGCTTCAGATGCAGGGGTTGAGATTCAGTAGGGTGGAGTTAGGGTATGGAAGACTAGGGGGTTCTGGGTGTATGGGGTGAGGCGTGGTGGGGGTGTCTGGGTATGGGAGGTCTGGATGCATGGGGGCTGAGTGGATGGAGGAACAGCTCCCCATATAGTGATCCCTTCCCCTCCTCTCCCCCCCCCCCCGCACAGCTGAGGAGCAATGGGGGCAGAAAGCAGGAGATGAGGCTGAGCTTCCTGAAGCTGGAAGAGGTTTCTGGGTGTGCGTCTGACACAGCCCCAGCCACTCCTTGCAGGAGAAGAGGAAGGCCCATCCTTTCCTGTCTCCAGTCCAGCCAGGATTAGCAGTTGATCCCGGTTCATGGTAGGAGCCACTGGCTGAGGTGTCTCCAGCTCTGCGGTGATTTACCTCTCCGCCGGCTGCTCCAGGTGCCTGAAATGATGAACCTGTGCAGCTAGGGAGTGGTGCACGACTGGTCTTGCAGCTTCCCTGTCAGAAAGTAATTTTTCTGTGGGGAAGCAAACAAATCTGCAAGGGACATGAATTCCGCGCACTCAGTGGCAAGAAGTCCCCCCCCAGGAGTATCATTTGAATTCTCCCAGCTGGAGGACTTGTGGTGACTCTGAGCCTTTCCAGAGGGATGCATAAAAAGAGTGATGCAGTTATATCACAGATGTGTGCTAATTTGCTTGGTATGTATCCTGAAGGAGGAAGGGAAGGGTTGTCAGACTATAGCTACAGTAACCTAACTGGAAGGGGTTTGGTTAAAAATAGAGAGAGAAAAGAAATTAAATTTAAAATAAAATCATTGTGGTAAATTAGTAAGTGTTAGGATTAATATAATTCTGTCCAAAACATTAGGTTAAGATTGCTGAGGTTGCAAAACAGTCAGAAAATGTCAACACTGAGATTGCATGGCAACCTTTCTCTGCCCCCTTGTGCATACGCATTATGATAGTCTTTAGTTGCATGATCACACACAATTTCTCCAACAATACAAATAAAATAGTTTCTGTAAGTGTAGACTGCTGGGGTCTCTCTCCAGCCCAGGAAGGAGTGACACCATGCCCAGTTTCTGAATCAGCCCCTTTTTCTCAAGGCTTCATTTATTGGTCGTACCAACAGTCTTCAGAAAAAAAACCAAATAAACAGTTCAACGTAAATCCAATGGCTATACCAGGTCCCTTTCCCTTACCTCAGGGCTTCATTGTGGGAGCAGTCCCCCAGCTCTGGTAGCTCTTTCCCAGTCCTACAAGCCACCTGTCTGGCAGTCCCACTGCTGCCAGAGCCAACCTGCTGCTTACAGTGCTCCTCCCTCAGTTCTTTCAGCCCTTATCAGAATCCAGTGCTTATCAGGCAATCACCTGATCCCTTGCAAATTGCCAGGCATTAATTTATTTTTAACAGGGTTCTGCCTTAGTACAGCACTCACTGGCTCCAGGACCCTTGGCCGTTACAAGGGCAGACCATCCCGTTACAGTAACTACACATGTAGCATCTTTAAATGTGATTTTTTTTTTTCATTCCTATTTATATGCTCTATTTTCATTATGGTCCAGTATATCTCTATTGCTGTTTGGGGGTGAGATAGTGCAGTATATTATCAACACAGCATTCCTTAAGTATTCCAGGGGAGGAGACCATTAACTTCAAAACTAACTTAGGTCCTGATCCTGTGAAGACTTGTGTACATGCTTAACATGAAGCATGTGAATAGTCCTGATCAGCTCAGTAGTTCTCCTCATATCCTTAAAGACCTGAAAAAGAGTTCTGCTCAAAAGCTTGTCTTTTTCACCCACAGAAGTTGGTCCAATAAAAGATATTCTAGCCTCACCCACTTTGTCTCGCTAATATCCTGTGACCAATAGAGGTACAACAGCACTGTAAAAAACAATGGAAGATATTGACTTAATCACATGTGTAAATCTTTGCCACATATGTACCCTGGCTATAAACTTGGGGACACACACACACATGCCCAGCAAATTTGTACTATTGATACGTGCTATCTATAATATATTGAGTAAGTAAGGTTTACTGTGAACTCTTTGTATTGGTGACTTGTATGGCATACATTGACCATAGTACTAAAGATACTACATAATGGTAATTAAGGTTGTAGAAAATAAGCTAATATACTGTATTATATATTTGAGAAATAGTATGTGATCATTTCATTTAAGGCTGTGAATTCTCATTTGACTTCAATATTGAAGGGAGCTGGGCGGGTCAGAGCCAATCTCTCAGGTAAATAAGCATTTTATGGCCTTCCACACAAAATGTTAAATATCAAAAACGCCACCCCACAACTCTTAAATAAGCAAAGAATAAGATACCAATTCTTAATTAAAGACGATTTCGTGGACTTGATCTGCAAGTGCTATTTTTGATGACATCACTGTGAGTTGCATGTGTGGATTGAGGGCATGGTATGACCCTAAAAATCTTTGCATTCCATGTCTTCAGTGTAATTATCAATTGACAATCAACACTTGAACACTTGTACATCAAAGCTAGTGATCTAGGTGAAGCATGAAATGGTTCCTTATCTTAATGATCTTGTTCACCCTTAAGCACTTTTTTGGCCATCAAATGCTGATATTCCTCTAAGGACCAGCAATTATAACTATGTGAAAAGAGCCAATGAAATATTACGGTATAGAAGAAATTCAGCATGTAAATATTCAGTATTCTAGAACTGAGACTGTGTTTCTTTCATATTTTAGGAAGAACTTGAATCTGCTAAAAAGTTTCTGTATTATGAAATGGGCTACAAGGCAAAATCAGAGCAATTAACAGACAGCTCTGAAATCACTCTTATACCTTCAGATATTGACAGGTAAATGAAGTATAAATGGACCTCCCAGATAGTCCCTGGGAAGATATTTCTGTCAATCTTTTGTGCATACCTTTTCCATTAATAATCCTATTTTGCAGATATAAAAAGAGATTCCACATGTTTGATAAAGAAAAGAAAGGCTTTATTACCATACTGGATGTTCAAAGTGTGTTAGAGGTAACATTTCTCTTTTGATTTTTTTGAATTCTTATATCAGTTGTGTAGTATGACATAAATCATGTTTAACTGATCCAGTTGATTTGTCTGTTGTGTTGTTGTTTTATTTAGAGCATCAGCATTCAAATTGATGAAAATACGCTTCATGAGATTTTAAATGAGGTAGATTTGAACAAAAACGGGCAGGTTGAACTCAATGAGTTTTTGCAGGTGAGTGGTTTTCTATTTTAGTTGTAATGAAAGAAACAAAAGAACCCTCATCTCCTTTTGCTCTTTATATTGGAAATTAATTATCAAAGCTAGATGTAGCGTTTGTACATATAATTTTACAAAGTTGCCATTAATTTTTTATTCATTATTGATTTTATATGAATTTATGTTCCATAAAGGTGGACAACGCTTGTATCAACGTTAAGAAATACCAACAATGTCTACACTAGTATTTGTATTGATCACAAAATTGCCTATACTCTGAGTCTATCCTTGTAAGGGCAAATGCTGCAGCATGTGCTTATAATTTTTTTTTTTAAGTGATGACCATTATTTGTCTGGACAAAGCAGTGGAGAGAAAGACTAAGGGGTTGTTTTCACTACTTTATTAGCTTGAAGTATAACTCAGTTTTTTTCCTAACCCAATTGACATCCAGCACACAAATCTCTAGTTTGAGTTGGGTGGTGCTTTAAGATCCAGCCAACTAGCCACATCAGTGGGTATGGTTGGCTAACAACAGCACAGTAATGCAGTGGGGATGCATCAGCTCACGTCACAGCAACTCATCAGCCTCTAATAGAATCCTTCTGTGTAGCTCAAGTGTTGCACATTGTGGTCCCATTCTCTAGAGACTAGTTCTGAGTGAGAGTGACCACAAAGCAGAAGACTAGGCTAGCTCGAGTGTAGTAACTTGAGTGCATCAGAGTAGCAGCCGTGTTAGTCTGTATCTGCAAAAAGAACAGGAGTACTTGTGGCACCTTAGAGACTAACAAATTTATTTGAGCATAAGTTTTTGTGGGCTAAACATCGGATGCATGCAGTGGAAAATACATTAGGAAGATTTTATATATATATTTTTATATATACACATATACACAGAGAACATGAAACCATGGGTGTTGCCATACACACTATAACAAGAGTGATCAGTTAAGGTGAGCTATTACCAGCAGGAGAGTTTAAAAAAAAAAAAAAAACTTTTTGTAGTGGTAATCAAAAAGGCCCATTTCCAGCAGTTGACAAGAAGGTGTGAGGAACCCAAGTTAACTGTGGCAGTGAAGAATTTACTGAGGCTGAAATCCTGGCCCCATTGAAATCTATAGGAATTTTGAATATTGCCTTCAGTGGGGCCAGGATTTCACCGTAAGCGTAGATTGCCTGTCCTGCATTGGCAAGGAGACATAATAGATGAGCTAGTAGGTATCATCCATCCATGACTGATAGGAGTTTTCTTTTTAAACGCGGAGTTTGTCTGCCTCTCGCTATCAGGAGGTTAAATAGTGGGCTGTCTTCTGTACTTTTTTTTTTTTTTTTTTTTTTAAAGTAACCCAACTAAAAGATTTGCTGTGGGGAAAGAACAAAAGACTTCATGCTCCCCTTGACTTCTGTGAGAGAGGACATAAACCAGCAGATCTGAACTGGGGGCAACACAGAAATGACTAAAGGTGGTTGCTGCAAACTCAAACCCTGTACATGCATCTCCATGTAGAACCCTACCTTTAAGGATAGGGTTAGGAGCCCATCACTTTCTGTAAGTCTCCTAGCGAACTTGAGGGGCGAAACAGAACAATACACTGCTGATCAATTCTGCAGTAGTAATTTATGTGGATTTGGTGTCCATGCTGTGGAGATTCCATCAGGGAACAGCTGCAGTTGGGTGGCACATGCTGTCAAGAGTCCTCAGAAGCTGTTTAAGGCCACGGTGCCTAGGCAATGAAAGAGGGCGAAATACCCCTTATCCCCCATAGAATTCCCAAGCAACTCTGAAACTCAAGGACAGGGCCGGCTCCAGGGTTTTGGCCGCCCCAAGCAGCCAAACAAAACAAACAAACAAAAAAAGCCGCGATCGCGATCTGCGGCGGCAGTTCAGCGGGAGGTCCTTCGCTCCAAGCAGGAGTGAGGGACCGTCCGCCGAATTGCCGCTGAACAGCTGGACGTGCTGCCCCTCTCCAAAGTGGCCACCCCAAGCACCTGCTTGGTAAGCTGGTGCCTGGAGCCGGCCCTGCTCAAGGAGTTTTCCTATGCCGAAACAAACCTCCCTAGGTCCAGACAGTATATCCTGTGGTTTGTAGAGGTATCCTTTTCGGTAGTGGAGGGCTGAATCCTACCCTCAGTCATGTCTGCTGCTTCCTTCAAATTAGGTGTGAGCCACCCACACATTTGAGGGCACAACTTGGCCAGCCGCTGCAGAGTTAAAACAATAGCATTTGTTCATACTTAATAGGACTATTGATTAAAAGCTTCACTGAAAAAGTATTGGGGGCAAGTAGCGGCAGGTTCAATGTGTGGTGTTTGCCATCCACATTGTCCTGCTTAATTTCTGAATGATCTAAAGAGAGAAGGCATCAGAGTGCATGAAAGGGGGGCATTAACATCAGTTGTCTATGCATCTTTCTGCAAATGCTTTACAAGAAAAAAAATAGGGGGCAGTAAAGATACCACTGAATTGTTTGCCTCCATCCATTTGACTCCCCTCACATGAGCAATTTTTGTTTCCAGCCAGCCAGGTCTGTTTTTGTAGTCTTTATTGGGCAGGTATTTCAAATGACTGCCAGAATCTTTCCTGAATCACGGCAATGATGAATGCCGAACATGTGATAAATTAATGCTGGGGATTTTGGTCAATGTCAGCCCTTTCTTCACTGTGTCAAGTTAAACAAACAAGATCAAGGCAAAGGAAATGGTAATTGTCTCTCTGGAGATGAGCTGTAGATAAGAGCATTCTTGAATCTAAATGCAGAAAATTTTCACAGCTTATGTCCAGCATTGCAAAAAAGGAGGATTTATTTGCCTAAAACATAGTGACCAAAAAACATTTAAAATAAAATGGAAAAAATAGTCCAATGATGACATATTAATACATTTCCTTTTTAAAAAAATCTACACATCTTTTCAGGCAACTGAGAGAGAGACCCCCTTTTTATATAAAAGTTTCAACTGGGGAAGAAGAGATGTGACTTTGCATTTTATAAATAGAACTCTCTCTGTTTGAGTGTGGTATATTGGTTAATTGGGGTGCACTATAATTAAGAAACCGAAAACTGGCAATTAATCATGCAGTATTTATTGTGCTCAATACTCTTTAGAGGTTGTATGTTCTGTGGTTTTAATACTTCCAAAATGTGAATGACAGCACTTTTCGCATATTTTTAAAAACTGTAATTATTGGTGGCTTCTAGTTTATCCTTTGCGTTTCAAAAATGCACTGTAAGCCACATTTTGAAACCGATTCCTTAAAAAATAAATGAAAATAAATGTTTGAAATCTAGTTACTGAGCTCATGTACCTCAAAGTTGCAATAATCAGACCTTTTGTACATTTGGGCTGAATGTCTTCTATGTATGTGGACAGCATGCAGCATATTGTGCACTACTATAAATTAAGTTTTAAAATAACAAGTAAAAAAGGTAACAAGTAATAAAATACACCTTTTGATTTTTGCCACCAAAGTAATTAAACGTGTGGAACTTATGCTCATGCTCCTTTTGTGTTTGCTTTCTGAAAACTTTCATTGGATTACATTTCCTGGCAGAAAGTTTGTGGAAACTTATGTTTGCAAATACGTGTGGAAATTTGTATTTGAATGTGTGCCAAAGTGCTTGCTCACTTATCCAAGTGGGGAACAGAGCACTGCCATGTGATTTTTCTGACCAGTTGCAAACAGTCAACAATGAATGCTTTCAGAAACTGTTTGCAGTCTATCTAATGAGTTTAAAAAAAAGTTAGGAATGTTTAAATAAAGAATAATCATGAAGAAATTATGATGCTCACAGATGTATCACAAACAGAAGCTAAATTAATTAGATACGTTGTTACAAAGTGTTTGCTCAGTTCTAGTCTAATCTTTAAGAGAAAAGTCAGATAAGTAAAATGAGTGTTGCATGTTTTGCTACCATACTGATATCACACAAATCAATACTGGAGGAAGGAAGATAAAAAAGGATGTTTTCCTGATTCTTGTAGAGTAAGACCTGAGTAGAGGAACACATCAGCATCTGGGTCGCTAATGCATTTGTGATCACTAGTCTGTTACATCACAGACCAGTTTCTTGGCTGTGTCAATTGGCGTACTTCCACTGGCGAGAGTGGAACTATGACAATTTACACCAGCTGAGGATCTGGCAGATCTTTAACATTACCTGTGTAGATATTTGGATATTTTTTGGACAGCAAGTAGTTTTCTTGAGTACTGTTCAAGGGCCCAATGCTGCCTTCACTTACGTGGACCAGAGGTAGTGAAACCATGTGAAATTATAGGTGGAGGGCACAGAAGATGGGAAAGAGCAATTAAACAGGAGGAGGAGGGACTGGATGAATTGGTCCTCCGTGGCATGCTCCCCTTGGGGCCTGGCAGATTTTTCTACTAGAAATTCTCTTGGAAGTTAATTATTCTCCAGGTTTCTATAGGCCCAAGTCTACCTGTGATAGTTTTGAAAAAAGGGAAGAAATCTGAAGTGAGGTGGCTACTTAGCTGCTGTTGGGAGGAAGAAATCATATTTTGTAAGTGCCAATTGCTTTTTGTATTAGAAAGTCTCTTACCAGCTAACTACATGTAATTTCAAATCCAGTGCGGATCTTATCCATCAATTTTTAAAAACAAAAAGCTAAAGTCTAACACTAGAGTATGTTCATTAGGGTAGTGCTGAGAGTCCAGTTTCAAGGACTTAAATGCAAACTAGTTTTAAAAGTCTAAAGAAATTTGGATTTAGAAGAATCGTGGAAGTCTAGTACACGATCACTACAATAAGACTGCTTAGTGAGAAAGGTACATTGCAGGGGCAGTGGTAGATCAGGAACCATGTTCTCCTTTTCTATCTTTGTGACTCTTTTCAGATTTAAAAATAATTCACCCATATGATTTACCTTGCAAGCTTGGTTGTAATGAATGGCTTTAGAAAGCCATGGTATAGGGGGGTCCACTGCACTGTTACTTACAAATATATCACATCCGTAATTTGTACATCTCCTGCAGCCCATACACAGGCAAAACTACCACTGGCCATACTAGAAAATGTACATTTAAAGGGCGCCACAATCCAGGCCTAGAAAGCATTACCTACTATTTTGTTTAAAACATATAATAACAGCATTATTTGTTGTGTTTTAACATTTGCTACTGGTTTGGACAACATACTTCATTAATTCTGGCATTGTTTACACTGGAGATTTGTCTCAATTTCAGCCATTGGTAACCAGCTATCGGGGAAGCCGCAACCATTCCAAACCCCTGGTATAGACACTGTACATAGCTACAAACTGATTTACACCAGTGCAGTATATCCTGGTTTCAAGCAGGGGTAGGCTGCATCAATGGAAATAGCAGCTCAGAGCAGTTTACCTTGTCTGCATGATGGGTTTGCTTTAGTTGCAGCTGCCTTACTGGTTGGCCACCAATGGGTGGAATCCCCAGTGCAAGGAAGACTTCAGCCTTTGGGGTTAGTATCTCTTTAAGTGTTGTCCGGCAAGTAAATTTGGCTACTATCATTAATATGCTGTAAACATTTTTTTTTTTTTAAGCTCATGAGTGCTATTCAGAAAGGATATGTGTCTGGAAGCCGATTGGCTGTACTTATGAAAACTGCTGAAGAGAACCTACGTGAGAGAGTTGTTATTCCAGTAGACCGAAGTGGTGGTGGACTGTGAGTTTGGAAGTACAAAACCTGCTTACAGCTACAAGTTTGTCTATGTGTAGCTGCCTTGTTCAGTGCTGAAAAATATTCCAATGCTTTCAAATGTCTGTTTTTGTATACCCTGACCGCCAGATACAGATCACGTAGAATAAACACACTGATACATTTATCTTTTCCTTATTTTCTTTGCTGATATTAATACTCGAAAATATGGCCTTTTGGACTGGACATGCTTTAGAGATAGACATTATTTGCAGGAATTCAGAATAGTCTGCAAAAGGCTTGTTCACAGACACTCCTTCTCAGAAGTTTTGTTAAGCTTTTAGATAATCTTCACCCTTAAAAATAAATGGTGCACAGAGAGTGACTGCTACCTGAGATCCACATCATTAAAAGTATTCTGCATATGTGCAAGACCATATGTGTTCAAAGTGCCTGTCCACAAAAAGGAAGAGAGGAATCATTTTGGTGGGGGGAAGGGGAATGTTCACATTTAGGTTTCAAGAGGATGCCACAAAGAAATATCTTGAGCGTTGCCTAAATTAAACATCCTGATAAGGAATCGTAGTGATATTTATAGAACGTTACATAGATAGTCACTTCACTACTTCTCAATGTTGTTCTCATTCAATGGCACCAATTTTACTGCCAGACAGATTTCTGGCAATAAAAATTTGACAGCATGAGACTGGAAGAGCACAAGATTGGACAAAAAACCCAAAAGTTTCATAGATGAGTTATAATTTAGAGTTAAAAATGTATGGGTACAGCTTTCACTCCTCCTCCTATAAGTGTGAAAACCATGCTTGTCTAGCAGGTATTGGAGTCTACTATAAAGTCTCATACTGTTTGTTTTTGTACTTTTAGACAAATACTGAAAGTATGTAAAACAAGAACTTTGCCATAGTGCACTAATCCTAGCCACTTAATATTTGCAAAATGTACACTTAAATGGGAAAGTTACTTTGCATTCCAGCAGGCCTTACTTAAAAGTCGTACGGGCTAGTCAGAAAATTAATGCAAAGGCGAAAGATCCAATTTTTGGACCATTTATTTGAGCCATTCTCAACACATGCTCCACCTGGCTATTTACCCTGCAACTCTTCCTATTATTAAATTGGCTATGATCAGCATTAAGATCAGATGGAGGATTTCTGCCTGATCTGTGACAGGGAGGGGAAAATGAATGCATATTTTATTGGTGAGTCTCTTTCATAATACTCCTTTTGAGTATAAATACCAGTTTACATATCAAACCAGAAGCCTTGAGTTTAAAGTGCCACTACATCTGTACACAACTAAATGCAAAATCTGATTAATTTTAATCCTGTTTTGCAAATTCCTTAACATGATACCAAGTTAATATACTGCAAGCAGCACAGTTCTGAAAAAGTCAATTTTAAAAAAAAAATCATATCCAAAGTATATAAGTGCTGAGGATTTATAGTAACTATGATATTAGTGCTAACTGCAGGTGGTAGTGTGTGAATATTTTGGTCTAGCAAGTTTCCAGCTATTAAAAACTGTATCTATCTAAAAATGGAAGGAGGAAAAACCCACCTGCAATTCTTAAATGAATATGGAGCACTTAGTCTAAGCAAAATCTTGTGTGTGTGGGGGGGGGGGGGAAGGGGGAAGGAGACAGTCTTCTAAAAAGTCCCAGGTAAAATCCTTTTAAATGATTTTTCGTTATTAGATTTTCCTAACGTCAAGATGCTTTGTACCTTATTGTACACATTGCAGTGGGGAACCAACTTTCCTTGCCTTTGAGACCACTGAGCACTCACTAGTATGGCTCAATCTATGTGAATTAAGTCCTTGTGCACACTTGATTATATGAGGTCTATTTATGAACAAAAAGGGCCATAGGATTGTTTCTCTATTATGTTTGTGCATTGAAATATGTCAGTATACACTGGATAAAATGTATATCTGTATTTTTGAGATATAAAGCTATTTGTGTCAAATGTCCTTTCAAGGTAAAGAGTAAAGAACACTAACAATTTTGCCACATATTCCAGAACTGGGAGGAAATCAAGGTACAATAATACAGAATTTTGTTTTGTATTTTTCAAAAAGACATTATGCTACCAATAATTTTTAAAGTGTAATGGCTACAAGTGACATATAAGAGGCTTTTTCAGGTCAGGCGAAGAAAACCACTGCATTTAACATATTTTTTATGGTTCAGTACACCTTTTAAAATAGTTCCCCTTCTAGTCCCTTAAAAGTTATACTATTAAGAATGATAATTGAGGTTTCACTGTAAAGCCTAGACTGTCTACCACATACTCACTCCGTGCTGTTCTTTTGCTTTACTAATGTAAATATAACATGCAGAATGTAAAGGGATTTTCAAGGCTGTGTGCCTGTCCTCTTATATTGATTTACTTTGAATTGTAGCTGCAATAAATGTCTTAGCCCTCTGCTTTTTTGGTTTTTCGTGGCACAGTAGAATGTGTATAAATACTTACTTTGTACAACATAAAAAGTTGCATATATTATTTATATATAATAGTTTAAATAGTAAAATGAAAAAATCCAGAATTATTTGATTTCATTAACACACTTTGTTTTGAAAAAAGATTATTTCATGATTACTATTCAGGTCAATTCAGCTGTAAAATTTCATTGTCCTGCATTGTTCTAATCTAGTATGAAACAACTACTGTTTAAATAAAAACTATAAGCCCAATAGTGTCTGTGGGGGGGAAGAATGTATACTGCATATTTTTCCATGTGGCACTTTTATGTATTGTGTTGGGTTATTGTTCTAGATTGGACTGTTAAATACTGTGTTTGAGGCTGGATTGTCACTTTTATAACTGTCTCAGTGTTTTATTGCCATTATTTATTACTTTTGATATACAGAATGAGCCGCATGCATTTATAGAGCAATAAGAGAATATATTTAATGTGCCTTGTTTTTAACTGAATAAGAACTGAAAGCATGAATCAATAAAACTGATTAAAATGGTCCACTCACGGGTATTTTGATGTTATTGGCAGTTACAGAAATAACTTTGCTTATCCTTAAACAAGTTCAGAATAAAGGTGCAAAATACATACTTTTTAGTAAATACTATATATAGCAAATACAGGTCATTTAGTTCAGAATTCAGGGGTTTTAAACTATAAAAGTTAATACAGATTTAGCATTATCAGGTAGATTCATTTACTGCTGAAATACAGGTGAGATATTCTGAGAGTATTTTATTTTGTAATCTCACATTAAAAATACAACTAGCCAAATTCAACAGGAATTTTGTTTAATCAAATCTTTTCAAGCTCAGTCTTCCTGTGCACACTGATAAATTTTATCATAACTAAAATAAATAAAAATAAATGGAAAAGATTACATACAAGATCCGTTTTGATCATTTTACATGTCAAGTTAGTCTAGGGTTGCCAAGTGTTGATAAATGTTCTGACAGAAAAATGCTATATATTTTCATTGTCAGTAAATCAGAATCGCTGTTATCAGTTTTAACACAAATTTTATAATGCCAGTATTATTTTAATTTAGTCATGTGACAGGGATATCCTATATTTTCATTTAGCCATGCTGCATGCAGATATTGTGTATAGGTTGACCAGATAGCAAGTGTAAAAAATTGGGACAGAGGGTGGGGGGTAATAGGAGCCTATATAAGAAAAAGCCCCCAAAATCGGGACTGTCCCTATAAAATCGGGACATCTGATCACCCTAATTGTGTATTTGCTGCAGGGGTGAACACCAAAGCACTGCAAAATATACAGAACTGATACCTCCAGAGTGCAAT